>NC_073696.1:153211760-153359260 GCF_029784165.1 Wyeomyia smithii
TCAAATATAACATTTTCATTTAAATAAATCTGTTTCCACATAATATATTATTCTTTCACAAACCGCATCGGTTCAATCTTTTCTTTTCCTTTGTCAGGTATTTTCTGTCTGATTCATAAATAAATCTTTTCATTGTACAAACCACGTTGATTAAGCAGTCATCGTTTTCCTCTGTCTTCATATACAATGTTCGTCTAATAACTGGCGTGTTTCTAACGCCTCATATCATCTTCTATTTGCACTAAAAATGTCCCGTCACTTTCTCATATGCTTTATTCTTTAATCTTTTGCATCTCTTTTTGAATCTGTAATTATTTAATTTTCGATTCGTCTTTTGCTACTGTCATACTGTCATACTTACATTACTTACAATTCACCTTAGTATGCAGTTGCCTGCATAATTCCTTTCCCCCTTCCGTCCGAAAGTGCGACCGCCTGTTATAGTCATTCCTGAAAGATAAGAAGGTTTGGATATAAAAGAAAAAAAAATCGCACTTCCATTCATACTGGGTTAACTACTCCCTTGTCCGTTCACCTGATACGCATTCAACTCAATCGTTCCGGGTAGTTACTCCCGTTGTGTCCACTCGCCCGGTCTTAACTAACAATGGATAGGTGGAATCTCTTAACGCCAGTAGTCCCCTCGTCTGGAAGGTTTAGCCTTCTTGTTCAAAGTCTCTCCTAGTTTTATTGTCGTCCGCTATTTAGGTTATCTCCATCACAAAATAAAATCCTAATACTTCATGAATCGGTTTTCTCTTCTTATTGGGCCATTAGCCATTTTTAAATAATCAAGCCCCGTTCTCATGCGGTCTTTTGTTCATTATATATTTTTCCCATGTAAACATTTGCATTTTACAAAAAATAAACAAATGCTGTTCTTATTTCTTTCAACTCCTTTTTTCCATTACAACCTTTCAGGTTATTCTAGTAATTTAAATTCCCCAGGTTTTTGTTTATTCAACTTTTATCGGCGGGGTTTCTCGTTCCTCACGACTTCATTCGTATTGTAATTTTTCCAACAGTGTCATGCCATTTGACCATTATCCTCAAAGGCTGTATATCTCTTTCGGCAGACTTTTCGTATTTTTCACGTCATTTCCTTCTTTAAACCCTGTCAAGCCCTTTGATTCGTATCATTGAAAGGCCCTTGATATTTTCGGCGACTTTTTCTATTTCTTCACGCCTTTACTTCAGTATACTTTTTTTCCGTTTGGTTCTGTTTATTGACTCCCGTCAATAAAATCATTCATCTTTTTCGGCGACTTTTCGAATTCTTCACGCCTATATTTTACTTCCTTTTTACTTTTTCATACAGTTTTAGGTGCTTGCTATTATAACTTATGCCATCCAATATCGTATTTCATTAAATATATTCTGTCCGCTAACCTTGAAAGCATAGTTTAAGTTCATATAATCAGTCATAATAACGCTTAAGCCGGTTATTATGAACTTTTTTTAAACGATTGCCGTTTCTAATTACTGTGGTCATTTCGCTTGGAATGTCCACTACTTCATATGGTCCCCTCCATATGTTCTGAAATTTTTGGCCCGCACCAGTCGCTACGGCCTTCACTAATACTTGTTCACCCCACATGGGTTTGTAATCATTAGATGATCTGTCGTAAATTTGTTTGCGGTTCTCTTTACTCCTTTTCAGGTTGGCTTGTGCGTTTGCATGTAAATCGTAAAATATTTTCTTCATTTCATGTGTGTATGCGTCATATGTCATTTTTTCCACTCCATTCCGCTTATAGATTGAAGTCGGGGTTCGAGCTATCCGTCCGTACAATAATTCGAACGGCGTATATCCTGTGGACGAGTTTACTAATGTATTGTATTCGAACGTGAAAAACGGTAACAACTCGTCCCATGTGTGCGGCTTTCCGCCAATAAATTGTCTCAAATATGTTTTTAACTCGCGGTTTGATCTCTCTACCAAGTTAGCTTGTGGATGATACGGGCTAGTAGTAATTTTCTCGATCTTTAAAATCTTGCACACCTCTTTCATCAGTGAGCTCACAAAATTTGCGCCGTTGTCTGTGACTAGTTCCAACGGGGCACCGAATTTACAAATATAATTTTCTACGAAGGTCTTGGTTACCGTCTGGCTTTCTTGAGTCTCCATTGGAGTGACAATTAGGTATCTAGTCAAGTCATCCTGCATGACTAAACCATAACGGTTTCCCATATCGGACTCGGGTAACACCACGATATCCATGTATAATTTCTCAAATGGCTCCGATGCGGTCGTGGTGATCTGCATCGGTATCTTGTTTGATCTTCCAATTTTGTTCTTTTGGCAAGAGTCACACTGCCGAACGTAGTTCTCGATATCCCGTTTCATCGTAGCCCATGTAAAAAGTGTGCCAATTCTCTGGCGCATTCGTCGCGCTCCTACGTGCCCTCCTAGGGGTGCATCGTGAAATTCCCTTAAAATTGTTTCCACTTGATCTGGCGCAATCACTGTACGCTCGCTATTAGCATTATATAGTATTATTTGTTTTTCTAGCTTACCCGCTAAGAATTGAATCATTTGCAGAACCTCCTGCTGCTTGATTTTTCTGAAGGATATTAGGTGAATAACTCCGGCTGCCTTTACTGCCGCGGGGCTCTTATTGAAGTTATCCAAAAATTGCGAAAAAAAATTCCGGCAATCGATTAACGAATTTTCGCTGCCGTCTACTATGAAACCGCCTACTTTCTTGTCTTTAAATTTGAGTACACCATCCTCGACGTATTCTTTCAGACCTTGTGACAGCTGATACAGTGTCTGAAGTTCTCTGTATGCTGTCCGACTCTTTAAAATGATAAGACGAGCTTCGATATTTCTCTCATCCAATATTCTCTTTGAGACTTCCACCGTCTCACTTGGTATCAGGTCATTTGATAATCCCTGTGAAAAGTCATCATATGAAATGTTGACGAGTTGTTGCTCATCGTCGTCCTCAGCGATGTCCGCAATGTCTATGGCACTCAAATCTTGTATTGTGCCGTTCAATTCATCTGAATCGTTCCTCTGCTGCTCTAGCAGGCGTTTCTGCCGGCGCGTTATCATGGCTATCTGCCTGTGGGGTGAACTTTCTTGCCCCTGACACGTCCTATCTGACAAACGTGACAAAAATCGGCGACTATATTCTCGCTACCTTGTTTATATCTGATGCTGCATTCCGAACCCTGCAGCTTCAGTCTTAAATCTTGTCAGCGTTGGAGATTTCTCTTTGAGCCTCCAAATCGCTATAAGTGGTCTGTGGTCCGTGTAAATGATAAACTTTTGACCAAAAATGTAATGTTTGGAATATTCTATGGCCCATACAATTGCCAGTAGTTCTTTTTCGATGAT
Source organism: Wyeomyia smithii (assembly GCF_029784165.1). Lineage (NCBI taxonomy): Eukaryota > Metazoa > Arthropoda > Insecta > Diptera > Culicidae > Wyeomyia > Wyeomyia smithii. The sequence goes on from NC_073696.1 coordinate 153,215,104, forward strand.
ATGATACCTGGTCTCTGCACCTACAAGCGCACGACTCGCGAATGCGATTGGCCGGTGCATGGATTTTTCATCCGACAGGACGGCTCCAATAGCATAATTGCTAGCGTCTGTCGTAATAACAAAAGTGTCTTGATAATCTGGTCGGACCAAAACTGGCTCTGTAATCAGCGCGTTTCTAAGGAATTCGAACGCCTCCTGACATTCTTTTCCCCACACAAATTTAGCGTCTTTCTTCAACAAGTCATTCAGCGGCTTGCGCTTCTCCGCGATGTTGGGGATAAACTTCCCGTAAAAATTTACTGTTCCCAAAAATGATCTTATATCTTTCACGTTTGTGGGCGGTTTAAGGCTCTGAATGGCCTAAATATTTGCATTGGTGGGTTTTATGCCTTCTTCATTAAAGACATGACCCAAATACTCCAGTTCCTTTTTCAAAAACTGACACTTAGACGGTTCTATTTTTAAGTTATGTTTACGCAAGGCTTGTAATACTTTTCGCAAGCTATCATTGTGGTCGGTGATAGTGTCACCGAAAACTATAATATCATCGCGGTAGACAAATGCTTTCACGTCCCCTATCTCAAAAAGAACAGTATTCATAAGTTTTTGGGATTCGTTGTTTTGCTTTCGTCTTGACTAGACGCAAATTGTTTATCTCCGTTTGATTCGCAAAAAAAACAATACACGAGTTATCGTACGGGTGTTTTTTTTTCGATTAGTTCTTGTGTGCGATAACAATAGCCTGCAATATATCGGCAGAAACATCTTCTGCACACTGGTAGGGGCAGGCTACCGCGCCAGTGATCTGATACGCAGCTGATATATCAGCAAGAATAATTCTCCCGCACCGCTGTTACCCCGCTAGCAGCACGGACCATCATACGATCAAGCGAGTGGAAGTCAACTACAAGTGGCATCTACAAGGTCGAGTGTAAGATACGGCCACTGTGTCACAACACGAAGCTGGATCGTCATTGTTTGTTCTGCGGAGACACTCGATTAAACCAACTATCAGCCGTGAGGTCGTGACTTAGACGTTCGGTGAAGTATTCACTTTAGAATTTTTATCATTATTATTAATATTATTATTATAATTGTTATTATTATAATTATTATTATTATTATTGTTACTATTATTATTATTGTTATAATTATTATTATTATTACCACTATTATTACTATTGTTATTAGTATTAGTATTACTGTCTTTTTCTTTATTTTGATCCATTGTAGTTTGAAAAATTGTTTTTAAAATTTAATATCAACTACTTGATCCCCCCACCCCCCCACATTCGAATATTTATCGTTTGTGTGCGGTAGAGCGTAACGCTCCCGCAAAATGGACGACATGCAGGTGCAACTATTCCTGGATGTGGAAACAAATGGGGAAGAGATTGAGATCTCCCCCATCAATTCCCCTCTACCTTCCCCGCTACCTAGCCCCGTACCAAGGGTACCGGCAACACGGGTGAAAGCTTACCCAGATGCTTCGAAAGGTCCGTTCGTAGTTACTTTAGGCCCATAAAGAAGCCTCTTAACATTATACAAATAGGCAAGGACCTGGCAAAACAGTTTTCGGCCGTAACCGAGATTACGAAGGTGAGGCCGAACAAACTGCGAGTTGTCGTGAGTAGCTTGAAGCAAGCAAACGAAATTGCTGGCTACGAGCTCTTCACGAGAGAGTATCCCGTGTACATCCCTGCCAAGGATGTAGAAATCGACGGTGTGGTTACCGAGGGGAATCTCACTGTCGATGACATTTTGCGTCATGGAGTTGGCTGTTTTAAAAACCCCTTGATGCAAAGTGTAAAGATACTGGATTGCAAGCAATTGCATTCAGTATCCATCGAAGAAGGGAAGAAGAAATTCCTCCCTTCGGATTCCTTCCGAGTAACATTCGCCGGATCCGCGCTGCCGAACTACGTCCGCTTGGACAGGGTTCGTCTACCTGTACGCCTGTTCGTACCGCGGGTCATGCATTGCCAAAACTGTAAGCAGTTAGGTCACACAGCCACCTACTGCTGCAACAAGGCACGCTGTAGCAAGTGCGGAGGCAATCATGCTGAGAACGCTTGCAGTGGGGATACTGAAAAGTGTCTTTATTGCGAGGGAACTCGGTATGACCTTCCGGCATGTCCCGCGTACAAACAGCACGAGGAAAAAATTAAGCGTTCCCTTAAGGAACGATCAAAGCGCTCTTTTGCAGAAATGCTTAAGAGGGCTGAGCCACCCTCGACAGGAAACATATTTTCCTTCTTGCCAACTGATGAGGGTACATCTGACGATCCCGTCGAAGGGTGTTCCTATGCCTTGCCAGAGGGATCTAGGAAGAGGAGAATGCTCAACTCTTCTAATCTTTCTCGCAAAGGTCGTAAGATAACCCCTAGCGGAATGACCAATAAGACAACACAAAAAGGAAGCGGTGAAGAAAAACCGAAGCAAGTACCCCCCGGTTTCAATTTCAAATCAAACCAGGAGTACCCACCACTTCCTGGGGCACCAAAAACCCCTCGTGCACCCATTTCTCGATCAGAAGACATGAAAGAAACAGGGTTCATAAAATTCTCTGATATTGTGGACTGGATATTTAAAACATTCAACATACCAGATCCCCTTCAAAACATTCTTCTTGCCCTTCTCCCTACAGTGAAAACATTTTTGAAACAACTAGCAGCAACATGGCCTCTCATTTCAGCTACGTATCTCTCGAGGACTAATACGGCGAAAGAGGTTAGGAATTTTATCACTATATTACAGTGAAATTGCAGAAGTATCATCCCCAAATTCGATTTATTTTCTCATTCAATAAACACTTACAATTGTGACGCTTTTGCGCTTCGTGAAACTTTCCTAAATTCAAATAATCAACCCAATTTCCACGATTTTAACATAATCCGTCGAGACCGAGACTCACATGGTGGAGGGGTACTTTTACGGATCAGAAAGTGCTACTCCTTTTTTAGAATCAACCTCCCTCGGATCTCGAATATTGAAGTCGTTGCCATTCAAACAAATATGAATAGAAGAGACCTTTGCATTGCTTCGATATATATTCCTCCATCCGTGCGGATTGAACAGAGCCAACTTTCTGGCATAGCAGAATTGCTTCCCGCACCTTTTTTGGTTTTGGGAGATTTTACCTCCCACTGTTTGCAATGGGGGTCGCTGTACGACGACAACCGATCTTCTTTAATTTGTAATTTGATCGACGACTTCAATATGACACTTTTGAATACTGGGGAAGTGACACGTGTACCTAATCCTCCAGCACGTGAAAGCGTGCTTGACCTATCCCTCTGCTCGACATCACTAGCGTTAGATTGCCAGTGGAAAGTAATCAACGACCCCCACGGTAGTGATCATCTTCCAATCGTTATATCAATTGCTAATGGTTCAACTCCCCCGAACCCAATCAATATATCCTACGACCTTACACGTAATATTGATTGGAAGCGTTATGAGTCTATTATAGCGGAATCTATCGAGACTCACGAGGAACTTCCTCCGGAGGAAGAATACGCGTTCTTAGCTGGCTTGATACCGACGCCGCGACTCAAGCTCAGACGAAACCGATACCCGGGGTAACGATTAGACAGCGCCCTCCCAACAAATGGTGGGACAAAGAGTGTTCTGAGCTGTACGTGCGAAGTTCCGCGGCGTATAAGGACTACCGGGAGTACGGCACTGTCAACCTGCTTCGAAAGTACGAGGCACTGGGCAGGCAGATGAAGAGCTTAGTAAAGGCGAAAAAACGCGGGTACTGGCGGCGGTTCGTAAACGCGTTGTCGAGGGAAACAGCGATGAGCACTCTTTGGGATACCGCCAGGCGCATGCGGAACCGTGACGTTTCGAATGAGAGTGAGGAGTATTCAGATCGCTGGATACTCGATTTTTCCAAAAAGGTCTGTCCGGACTCTGTACCGGAACAGAAAACCTTTCGCGACGCGTTTATAGTAACTACGGAAGAGCCTCCATTTTCGATGTTGGAATTTTCAATGGCTCTCCTGTCGTGCAACAATAAGGCTCCAGGGTTAGATAGAATAAAATTCAACCTGTTGAAGAATCTACCCGACTCTGCAAAAAGACGCTTGTTGAATTTGTTCAACAAGTTTCTTGAGCTAAATATTGTTCCGCATGACTGGAGGGAGGTAAAAGTCATTGCTATTGGGAATCCCGGGAAACCTGCCTCTGATCACAATTCATATAGGCCGGTTGCGATGCTCTCTTGCCTCCGGAAATTAATGGAGAAAATGATCCTCTTACGGTTAGACAAATGGGTCGAAACAAACGGTTTACTTTCAGATACTCAATTTGGATTTCGCCGGGGCAAAGGGACGAACGATTGCCTAGCGTTGCTTTCTACTGAAATTCAAGTCGCATTTGCTCGGAAAGAGCAAATGGCTTCTGCGTTCTTGGATATTAAGGGGGCTTTTGACTCTGTCTCTGTAGAAGTTTTAGGCGCGAAACTTCATTCGCAGGGACTTTCACCAATTTTGAATAACTTTTTGCTCAACTTGTTGTCAGAAAAGCATATGTATTTCTCACATGGCGATTCGACAACTTCCCGAATTAGTTACATGGGCCTTCCCCAGGGCTCATGTTTAAGTCCTCTCTTATATAACTTTTACGTCAATGACATCGATGAATGTCTTGCAAATTCATGCACGCTAAGGCAACTTGCAGACGATAGCGTTGTATCCATTACTGGTAGCGAGGCTAGCGATCTGCAAGGACCATTGCAAGATACCTTAGACAATTTGTCTGAATGGGCTCTTAAGCTGGGTATCGAATTCTCTCCGGAGAAAACTGAGTTGGTCGTTTTTTCTAGGAAGCATAACCCAGCTCAGCTGCAGCTCGTACTAACGAGTAAAACGATCTCTCAGGTTTTAGTCGCTAAATATCTCGGGGTCTGGTTCGACTCTAAATGCACCTGGGCTTGTCATATTAGGTATCTGACACGAAAATGCCAACAGAGGATTAATTTTCTTCGTACGATTACCGGAACCTGGTGGGGAGCCCACCCAGGAGACCTTCTGAGGTTATACCAAACAACAATACTGTCAGTTCTTGAGTACGGTTGTTTCTGCTTTCGCTCCGCTGCGAACACGCATATTTTGAAACTAGAAAGAATACAATATCGTTGTTTGCGTATTGCCTTGGGTTGCATGCAGTCGACCCATACGATGAGTCTTGAAGTGTTAGCGGGTATTCTTCCGTTGAAACATCGTTTTTGGAATCTCTCTTACCGGTTGCTAATTCGATGCACAGTTATGAACCCATTAGTAATTGAAAATTTCGAGAGGTTGGTCGACCTTCAATCTCAATCCAGATTTATGACTTTATATTTTGACTATATGGCTCAAGATATTAATCCTTCTTCATACGATTCCTCCAATGTCGCACTTTTAGATACTTCTAATAATGCTATATTCTTCGACACCACCATGAAACAAGACATTTCTGGTATCCCGGATCAATTGCGACCCCAAGAGATCCCCAAGATTTTTTCCAATAAGTTTAAACATGTTAGTTATGATAAAAGGTTTTACACTGACGGATCTAATCTAGATGAGTCCACTGGCTTCGGTGTTTTCCACGAAAATTTTACCGTCTCCTACAAACTCGATGCTCCTGCTTCCGTGTACGTCGCAGAACTTGCTGCTATTCAGTACTCTCTTGGGATCATCGAAACCCTACCCATAGACCACTACTTCATCTTCACAGATAGTCTCAGTGCCATTGAGGCTCTGCGATCGATGAAGCCTGTGAAGCACACCCAGTATTTCCTGGGGAAAATACGGCGGTTTTTAAGTGCTTTAACAGATAAAAATTACCGGGTTACCTTAGCTTGGGTCCCTTCTCATTGTTCCATTCCGGGCAATGAAAAGGCTGACGCTTTAGCTAAGGTGGGTGCTATTGATGGCGATATTTATGTAAGACCAATTGCTTATGATGAATTTTATAGCATTTTGCGTCAGAGAACACTCAACAGTTGGCAATCATCATGGAACTCAGATGAATTGGGACGGTAGCTACATTCCATTTTTCCTAAGGTATCGACGAAAGCATGGTTCAAGGGGTTGGATGTCGGTCGGGACTTCATTCGCGTGATGTCCAGACTTAGTCCAATCACTACACGTTAAACACGCATCTCTTTCGTATAGGGCTTGTAGACAGTAATCACTGCGTTTGTGGCTATGGCTACCATGACATCGAGCATGTTGTTTGGTCGTGTGCCGAATTCTGTGATGTTAGGTCCGAGCTTATAGATTCCTTCCGGGCCCGAGGAAAACAACCGAACGTACCCGTTAGAGACATTCTGGGAAGCGGTGATCTCCAGTACATGACACAACTGTACTGTTATTTGAAAAAGACTGACATTAAAATGTTATATTCTTTTGTCTATTTGTCAGAATACCCGTATACGACGCTGGAGACACGAACACGAATTGATATAACGATTGAAAGATGATCACTACCGTGAGGATAATTGATTACTTTCCACTGGCAATCTAACGCTAGTGATGTCGAGCAAAGGGATAGGTCAAGCACGCCTTCACGTGCTGGAGGATTAGGTACACGTGTCGCTTCCCCAGTATTCAAAAGTGTCATATTGAAGTCGTCGATCAAGTTACAAATTAAAGAAGATCGGGCGTCGTCGTATTGCGATCCCCATTGCAAACAGTGGGAGGTAAAATCTCCCAAAACCAAAAAAGGTGCGGGAAGCAATTCTGCTATGCCAGAAAGTTGGCTCTGTTCAATCCGCACGGATGGAGGAATATATATCGAAGCAATGCAAAGGTCTCTTCTATTCATATTTGTTTGAATGGCAACGACTTCAATATTCGAGATCCGAGGGAGGTTGATTCTAAAAAAGGAGTAGCACTTTCTGATCCGTAAAAGTACCCCTCCACCATGTGAGTCTCGGTCTCGACGGATTATGTTAAAATCGTGGAAATTGGGTTGATTATTTGAATTTAGGAAAGTTTCACGAAGCGCAAAAGCGTCACAATTGTAAGTGTTTATTGAATGAGAAAATAAATCGAATTTGGGGATGATACTTCTGCAATTCCACTGTAATATAGTGATAAAATTCCTAACCTTTTTCGCCGTATTAGTCCTCGAGAGATACGTAGCTGAAATGAGAGGCCATGTTGCTGCTAGTTGTTTCAAAAATGTTTTCACTGTAGGGAGAAGGGCAAGAAGAATGTTTTGAAGGGGATCTGTTATGTTGAATGTTTTGAATATCCAGTCCACAATATCAGAGGAATTTATAAACCCTGTTTCTTCTTTATCCTCTGATCGAAAAATGGGTGCACGAGGGGTTTTTGGTGCCCCAGGAAGCGGTGGGTACTCCTGGTTAGATTTGAAATTGAAACCGGGAGGTACTTGCTTCGGTTTTTCTTCACCGCTTCCTTTTTGCGCAGGATGTTGGTTATTCCGCTAGGGGTTATCTTACGACCTTTGCGGGAAAGATTAGGAGAGTTCACTATTCTTCTCTTCCTAGATCCTTCTGGCATAAGAACACCCTTCGACGGGATCGTCAGATGTACCCTCATCGGTTGGCAAAAAGGAAAAGATGTTTACTGTCGAGGGTGGCTCAGCTCTCTTTAGCAACTGCAAAAGAGCGCTTTGATCGTTCCTTGATGGAACGCTTTATTTTTTCCTCGCGCTGTTTGTACGTGGGACATGCCGAAAGGTCATACCGAGTTCCCTCGCAATAAAGACACTTTTCAGTGTCCTCGTTGCAAGCGTTCTCAGCATGATTGCCTCCGCATTTGCTGCAGCGTGCCTTGTTGCAACAGTAGGTGGCTGTATGACCTAACTGCTTGCAGTTCTGGCAATGCATGACACGCGGTACAAACAGGCGTACAGGCAGACGAACCCTGTCCAAAAGGACGTAGTTCGGTAGGGCAGATCCGGCAAAGGTTATCCGAAAGGAATCCAAAGGGGAGAATTTCTTCCCTTCTACGATGGATACTGAATGCAATTGCTTGACATCCAGTATTTTTACATTTTTCATTAAGGGGTTCTTGAAACAGCCAACCCCATAACGAAAAATGTCATCGACCGTGAGATTCCTTTCGGTAACCACACCGTCGATCTCCACGTCCTTGGCAGGGATGTACACGCGATACTCTCGCGTAAAGAGCTCGCAGCTAGCGATCTCGCTTGCTTGCTTCAAGCATCCCACGACAACTCGCAGTTTATTCGGTCTTACCTTAGTTATTTCGGTTACGGCCGAAAACTTTTTTGCCAGGTCCTTGCCAATTTGTATGATGTTCAAGGGCTTCTTTATGGGCCGGAAAAAGACAAAAAATGGGCCCTTCGCGGCATCTGGGTAAGCTTTTACCCGTATCTCCGGAGCCTTCGGTACGAGGCTTGGTACAGGGGAGGGTACAGGGGAAGGTAGAGGAGAACTGATGGGGGAGATTTCAATCTCTTCCCCATTTGTTTCAATATCCAGAAAAAAATTCCATCTGCATATAATCCATATTCATCTTTGCGGGAGCAATTTGCTCTACCGCAAACTAACGGTGAAAGACCGTGATAAGATGAGGTTTCAAGTGATGGGTAGTTAAATAAAAAAACAATTTTTCAAAGTAATATGAAATAAAATACGAAAAAAGACCCGACAACCGTATTAGAGAAAAAAAAGTAGGAGGTTGTATCCAAGACACGACCGCATAAATGACGTAGAACTACGTACACTATTAACAAATGCATTGAGGGTTTTATTACCCTAGTAACACAACTGGTTTTATCGAAGTTTCATAGCGCTTTTTTGGCTGTATTGAGCGCTATAAAACTTTGATAAAACCAATATTTTTACTTGGGTAATGAGTTATAATGTCTACTATTGAAGGGTTGTGAATTTCGTTACCCGGATTCACCAGTTAGCAGAACGTGCCGAGTTAAAAATCATACACAGCACACACACAAATCATACCATATTATAGACACAAACACATCATACCATATCATACAGACACTTACACATCATACCATATCATACAGACACACACACATCATATCATATCATACACACACACATCACACCATATCATCATACCATACACACATCATACCATATCATACACACATCATACCATATCATACACACACAGCAAGCAAGCGACCAATCAGAGGACGTTATTTTTATTCCAACAAGCCTTGACAATTTCCAATAGTGCAATAGTTCGTAGATTTAAAAAACATTTTTCTACATTTGGGCAGATGCGTGTATAATTTTCCAATCGATTGCTGCAAGAATGAAGAAAATCGGTTGAAAACCAACCGACCTATAAGCATTTGAAAAGGGACAAATTTCGTCCCAGTTTTTCAGTTTGCATCCCTGTGCAGTATGCTAAAGTATAACATAGTTCTACGTCAAAAAGGTATTTTGCTGTTCAAAATTGGAATTGGTGATGACGATCTTTATGCTGCCCCACCAGTGGGGGAATAATGGCAGTCTGGCGAGGCACGCTGAGAAGAACCGCGCTGCTACTGAGACATGGTGACCAACCACAGCGCAAGTGATTTATTTAATTTGAAGGCAGCCACAGGCGCAACCCGCTGTTACTTCTGAGCGCTGTATCTGCTTCTATTGCTGTCAACGTTGTGGACGGTCCATCCAGCTCGCCTTTCGACTAATGAATGTAGCTAGTTTTCCCAGAAACACTCTTTTATAGCCGAAGGGTGCTACGTAATAGGCCACGCCTTTCTGTTCAGTTGTCTAATTCTCTAATATTCTTTAGACGAATAATTCCACAATTCGCATTCGATATTTGTTTCCAGCGAATAAACACCGATGGTGCTCTCACACACGCAACGGTTTTAACCCGTATTTTATTGCGGTTTGTAACATCAAGCGATTTCGTTTGCTCGTTGCATCATGTTGCAACTTGGCAGCTGGGAGACGACGAAATTCTGTTAATGCTGATTGATTGAATCGACTTCATATTAGCTCTGCATATTCGAATTAACTGCCTTTGTGAATGCGTGTTAACAGGGCAGTTTGTTATTCAAAATCGGTTATGTTGATCGCAGTCTTTGTGCTGTCCCAACAGTGGGGGTATTAACTAAATAAACCAGAACAGGATTTGATTGCTAGGATCCCGCGAAGAATGTTTGCTTGTGTTGATGCTAGGAAATTGTCACCCTTCAATTACTTGTTTATTTGCCTTGAAAAAAGGCATTTTGCTGATCGCAACCTATGTGCTGCCCCAACAGTGGGGGAGTTAAGATACACGGACAACATCCCTATGTGGTAGGCTAAAGAAAAACGTAGTTCTACGTAAAAAAAATAAAATAAAGTAAAAGTGAATACTTCACCGAAACTCCGAGGCTGCTGCCTCAACGACCTTCTAGTTGATTTAATCCTATGATGATCGCCGTGGCAGAATTGAAAAAAAATACACCAGCGACAGGGTGAAGAAATCGTCTTTGCAAACCAACAACAATCCAACGGCGGCTGCAAAATTCGTCACCGCTGGTGGGTAGCCGACGCCCGGCGGCGCGGGGGGATCTACTCCGTCTGCTGATACGTGTTCTATTGTCACTGCACCGGGACCGAAAACTCATACAGTACGTATACCGTATGTGCACAATGCAAGAAATCCTTGCTCTTGCTGCTGGACGACTATTGTCCGCACCGGCACCGAAAAACACAAGCGATACGCGCACCGTCTGAACACAAAGCGGGTATTGTATTATCGGACGAGCAACATGCTTACGGAACGTTGAAAGAATGCTTCCTTGCTCGACGATAGCAGAGAAGCGAATGATTATAAAAAGCGAATGATATATAAATTTTAATATTTTGAAATTTTTTTAATTGAGGATACATATACAAATTTTATTGAAAATCATATGAGACGTAATTCTACGTAAAAAGTTTCGAAAATTAGCTTATCTTCAATTTTACCGAAGAATATGTACATCAGTTTTATCAAATAAAAAAACTAGGCTGTAAAAACCTTACTTTTTCGACTGAAAATGATCATATTCAAACTTATTTTATTCGGTTTTAAGAAATAACTTATTTACAATTTTTTCAATGATAAAGTACAAAAGTTGCTCTTTCGAATGAAACCATAAGATATTTTTTTCATCTGCCCCATTCAGAGATATCAACAGTTAAAGAGGGCGTATTTTAAAAATTAAAAGCTTAATAGCTTTTCACCCATAAAAGATATCGTTAAAGTATAGCCACCAAAAGTTGCGTCTTTTAAAGCTCTAAAAGTCGTCTGAACATAGTTTTACTGAGAAAATTGAATTAAACAAAGTAGAGCGAAAAAACCGTTTTTTAAGAGCCACCCTAGTCAAAATTGCTTTAACTCAGTCAATTTAAGAGCTACAAGAAAGTAGTCGTCAACAAAGTTGCTTAAAATCAAGTGTTCTACAACTTTACTGAAAATAAAATTTTATTTTTCCACAAATAAAAATTTTAGTTGGTTTATTTTGTTGGTTCTAGGACCACCCTAATTTTCACCTCAGTTTAAATTTAAATGTAGACCAAATTATAATAGGCAACTTCGCCATATAAAGTATGGCTCTAAAATCACAAAAATGTATCGAAAACTCCATTTCCGCCTAAATTGTCTTTCTGTACCACTGTGGATTGGGCTGAAATTTTCAGCGTTTGTTTGTCTTTTCAAGGTAGGAAGTTTTGCAAAATTTCATTTTTTTTCATTAAGGTTATGTGGGGTAAAACGATTCATGAAAATGATATGTCCAAAAACGTCCAAATACTAAAAAGTGCAATAACTTCTGCTATACTTGATGGATTTTTCTGAAAATTTGTGGTAATATTCTACACTAAGAGTACTTCAAAATGCATGGTCACAATATATAGCAAAGAGGTAAATTGACGAAAAAAACGCATTTTTCTTTCAAAAATTGTCAATTTTCAGGGTCATCCTACATTTTTCAACATCGCTAGAAAAAATATCTGGATTTGGCGTTTTTTTAGAGCAACTCAAGAGCTTTGATGTCATGTATAAGCCAATTGTGCCAATTTTTTTTTCAAAAAACCGTCAAAATCACTAAAATCTCTATAGTTCCTGCTAGACTCAATAGATTTTATTGAAAATTTGGATTATTACTGTACCTTACCAGAACTACCTACTTTGCCAGAAGATACACAATTTGGGGTAAAACGCTCCTTAAATTTTTTTTTTTTGGGTTAGACTTGATATATTTACTGAAAATTTAGATTATTACTCTATGTTAATACGAACTTTGTAACTGGTCCGCCTGCCTGCACCCCGGTGCTAAGTGGGTGCCTTAAGCGCCACTCTCATGCGAGAGACCACCCACCACGAATCACGATTGCCCGACCTGAGACCTTCGGGAGAAGGTTCCTTTTTTATCCCTATACTAGGGAGGGGAAGCAAGTTGGCAGACTCAAACTCTCGCTGTACTCCGCAGACACCTGCGTCGGAAAACCTGACTGACGCGACGACTTCGACGTCCTAACACACGGTTCACGCACCTCACAAATACTACACAAGGGGGTTTTCTCATCCCTGGCAAAGCTTCAACTTCCCACTCGACTGCCTATCAGCGAATCGGGAGTTGCCTTGGCTGATATCGGAGTCAGCCTCTCCAGTAAACTCACGAGAAAAAGAGAAAGTAAACGGACCGAACAGCATGTAAAAACCTAACAGAGAACTGTGATAAAGCGCATCAAAACATCTCGATTGGCTTGCGCTAAAAGAAAACTTTTATTCTAATTTGCTTTCCAAACCATGGTATAACATTTATTAATTCGGTCTTCTATCACATGACCATTTCTCTGTGCCCTTTCCTCTTTATCTTTCCATTCTAGCGAGCTCCTATCACGTGCCCCGTGCAGATTCAATTTTACCCACGATTGGTGGGGAGGGGGTAAGCGGTTGGCAAACTCGCTTGCTTTTCAACCTCGTTTAATTATGGAGGTATTTAGTATCGCATGCGCATGGATAAATCAAAGAAAGTTTTCTACTTACTCAATACCCGGGGTTTACTTTAGAGTGTTTTCTGCGGGCCGCATCGCCGCTCGCTGCGCCCTGTCCGCTGCTCGCTGTTTCTGGCGTCGATTAGTCCGATCCGCCCACGCGGATTCCTTTCTTTTGCTGTTCGTCGCTTTATTCCTTCACGGTTGTCGTTGGCTACAGTTGCCGATCCCTGATCGGCCTATAGGTGGTTGTTCCGGGCACGTGGTGTCGTTGGCCCTCTTCCGGCCTTTTGGCTAGCCGGATCTCTGCCCGACTGTCGGTGGTTTGACGGTTGCTGACGATGTGGTTGGGTATCGCTAGTGCGCCGTGCTGATTATAGCTAGATATATAAAGGACAGCCATTTTGTGACGTGGCATTTTATGCAAATTGCCTTCCGGCCGAAGATGGGCGGCTTACCTCATTGGTTTTAAACAAACAGTGAATTTCGATTTTGTGAGCACGAATCGGTTCACGTCTTTTCACACGGGCACAACCTGACTACCTGAGGAAAGGTTAGTTATCACTAAGCTAAGTTAAGTATTTCATGCCTAATTCACCTGTTCACAACTGGTTTCTATCACGACCGATCTAATAATACCGATAACCACTCCTACCTCTACCACTAGTCAGACGAAAGTGAAGGGTCTCAGCTTTGAAGTCCTCAGACAAACCGCCTTTCGGTAACTTCGTTACCGGAAATTAGTATCGCGAAAATCGTCTAACAGCGCTGAGAAGCACGAAGAACGTCTTGTCTAGGAAAGATGATCCTTTTCCAGCGATCGTTTTTCATCTCGCCAATCATTCCCAGCCCAAAGGATAGAGCGCAAAAGTGTCTCTCTCAGCAGACGTAAAGGTCAGTGGACTTTTTCGGCTAGGTCAAGCATCTCATCGCGTCGGTGGCATGGGTGGAGAAAGGCTACTAGAGAACTCGAGCACCGGGGATCTCATTATTTGCGTTTTTATGCTAAGTACTACTTTGACCGTGAGTCAAAGATCTTTTGCAAAAAATATTAATAATAATTTGAACTCTAACCTTACTTTGGAAATTATATTCGATAACAAACTACGTAATTAATAAACATTTATATGGAAGAAAGGAACCGTAATATAAGAAAGGAAAACTCTATATTTACATTATATGTGTACTTGCTACAACTTAAAGGCAAGATGTCAAAAGTGACAAAGAGATTTACATAACAAAAAAACAATTTTTCTTGAAAAATACTTGGCGATTTTCGGGGTGCTATTTGCTCCACAGAAAAGGTTCAGAACCCGAAGTTAGCATTTTATAAAACAACTACAAAGCTCTTATTTGACATAACCACCAGATGCATCTGTTGGAAACTGACTAAAAAGGACTAAAGTTTTCCTTGACTTCAAGGAAAGCATCAAACAAGGTAAAAGATATTATCGATATGATGGTTGCGATAATAAATAATTCCAACCGAGTTCCTACTTATTCGTGGAGCAAACAAAATCGTTATTTGCACGATTCATTAGTGCATTAAAAGCATTAGTGTTCGAATTCGTGATTTTTCACACACATATGAGCACACATTAAAACATACATATGCAAATACAGGTCGGACTCGATTATCCGGAGACTCGATTATCCGGAAACTCGATCATCCGGAATTCGATTATCCGGAGTTTTAGACTCGATTATCCGGAATTTTATTTTTTCGGTGTTTGTTTTTAATTTTTATTGGGAAATTTTACCTTTAACATCCCTTCTGGCATATTTGTTACCATTTATATCACTTCCGGCATGTTTGGAACATGTTCGAATTAAGTGAAATAATCAATGCCCAATAATTTTTTTTGGTCCTCAAGTTTTTTCCTCTTTTCGCCTCATAAATAATTCCTGGTTACGCCACTGCATGATATTAGTAAAATAAAAAAAAGGAAATATTTATTTTATGTTCGTTAATCGCAAATTCAAATATGTTTTGTATGATTCGATTATCCGGAATGAAATTTTTATTGATGTTCCGGATAATCGAGTCCGACCTGTACCATGAAATAAATATGTTTCAAATACATTACGCGAAAAATCCAGATGACTACTTCTGGTTGCCGGAATACATCCTAATATGGCTAAATTTTGCCTAATCCGGGTATTTCGATGGCGAAGATGCCGACTTTCAGTTTCTGGAAAACAACTTAAGATGACCAAATATCATCTATTATGAGTATTGCGGAAGCGTTATACCCAGAGGCCAGAAATCAACTTAGGACGCCATATTAAATTTCTAGATACATAGTAGCTTTCGGTTTCTGGAAAACAACCTTAAAGGGACACACATTACCCAATGGTTTTCAGGAACATTATCCCGGGCTAACCCTCCCAGCTGGTCTCGAGGTACGATGCTGGTCTAACAAGCCAGTCGCCGTTGGTTCGAGTCTCAGCTCGGGAGAGACTGTTAGTGTCAGTAGGATCGTAGCGCTTGCCCCGCAATTGTCCTTTAGACTTTACAGTTGGCTACGAAGTCTGTGTATAATAAAACAGAAAGTCGAGTTCCGAATCGGAATGTAGCACCAAGGCTTTGCTTTTTTTTATCCCGGGCTCGCACGCCGGGAGTAAACTCCATATTTCACTTTGAAACCGGATTTTGCAGCGTCCGGTTTCTGGAAAAAATCCTTTAACTGTCAAATACAATACAATTAAGGTATATCCACTCTTTGGGTACTATTATATTGATGCTATATATAAAGTAATAATTTAGGTATAGTATGTGATATTTGACGTAATATTTCAATAAAACAACATGCGGTTGCGCCTCTCGCGAACTGGCTCTTAAAGTGTTCAATTCGTTGCCTACACAGGTCAAACGTGCAGCAACGCTACTTGAGTTCAAGAGAAAATGTATTTCACACGCACTAAATTAACGAAGTTTTCATAACGGATGATTTTATGTGGACTTTTGCTGTAACAGCTTTTTAGTATTTATTTAAGCATTGTAAAAACTGTTATGTTCGTCCCGATGATAATGATGGATTTTGTATTAAATGGTTTGAGAATCGCGCGCGTTACACAGATATAATTGACTACCTTTCTGAAATTGATATGTCATTTTGAAAAATAAAGGTTTTTCTACATACATATATACAGATGTATTATGCTGATGTATGTTATGAAAATTGAGTTTTTGTGACACAATAAACTTTTAAGTAGTTCTGGACATACGACGGATTACTTGGGAAAATTATGACACTTTTGATTGTCTTTGGATGTTGAAATTCCTAGTTGTTCTAGGACTTTTTTCGGGTTGGAAATTTTCTAGACTTCCCTAGGTGGGGACATCCTCATAAGTCCCATGTTGAGTTCACGGTTTACCTGTGCTTTGCTTGCTGAGTTCGGCGGGAATGGCCTTGTTGGGACTGTAGCAATTTAGCTGTGGGCTAGATTGGGTGTTGGCTTAATTCAGATGTGAGTAATGTCCAATTGATTGAAAGTAGTAAATGTAGAGTCTAAAATGATTATTATATATTTTATAGAGTGCTACACCCTTGGTTGGCGGAGAGAGTGAAAGC
Source organism: Wyeomyia smithii (assembly GCF_029784165.1). NCBI lineage: Eukaryota > Metazoa > Arthropoda > Insecta > Diptera > Culicidae > Wyeomyia > Wyeomyia smithii. Next base: position 153,231,619 of record NC_073696.1, read on the forward strand.
GGTGATGAAGAAGAAGGAAAACAATTGGACGTGAAGCTAGGGGAGACAGTTACAGTTCAGAAGTGATAGAAGGAAGACAAATAAACGTTCGAAGTAAACACCTGAGGAATTTTGTATTAACAAAAAAAAAAAACTAACACGAGAGATACTCTACAAATTGGCGCAGTCGGTACGATTTGATGGTGAGTAATTGGAAGCAGCAAATAGTTTATACAGATAACAATGCATTCTGTGAATATGGTGAGAGTGCATCTTTTTTTTTAATTTTAATTATTTGATTGTTTCGATCAATGTTAAACAAAATGGCGGATAAAACTATGGTTCACAACCAGCAAAACAGTGATATCTTGAATGCAAAAGAAAAAAAAAAGAGATCGGCTGATGGCCGAAGCAGTGAGATGAAAAAAATGCACCTAAGAGAAGATGCGGGTCCAGTTGACGACCGAAGCGCCAGAAACAAGATGATGATGATTTTCGGTTGACGACGCGAGAAAGAAGAATGGAAGTGTGTTGCATGCAGAGGAACTATTAGTGTCAGCAGAGATACCGTCGTCATGTATAAATAAAATACGTGGTGCAAGGTATCACAATCACAATCCCAGGGGAATGTGATCGGATTTGTTTTCTGCCTGTTTACTTGACTGTTTACTTCACAGTTATTTAGTGCATAAAATTTATTTCTCTTACTTTTCAGATGGAGACCGAAAAACAATTTCACTTGGATTGTTTTAACGACTCGATGGATTCATCTAACTTACGACAGGAATGGGAAGAGTGGTACAGGGCGTACGAGTTAATTCTGGAGCTGAAAAATATTGAATCGCAACACCAGAAACTGCTGTTTATGCTTGCTCGAGGTGGCAGAGGATTGCTACGGATATATTATAATCTCGCGCCGGTAGCAGGAGAGATTTATTCAAGCCCAGTTAAAGTTCCACTAGCACCACAAGAACTCCCGGAGTATGATAATGCAGTAAAGCGGCTGAATGCTTTTTTGGTGGGAAAGCGCAACGAGAGAGTGGAATTAAAAGTCTAAGATCACTCAAACAGAAGGCAGGAGAATCGTTCAACTGTTACGTTTTGAGACTGCGCACCCAGGCATCGAAGTGTGATTTCCGAGACCGCGAAGAAAAGAGCTGTTGCAGCAAGTTACTGTCGGTGCTTTCGACGAAAGAGTGCGAGATAAGGGTTTAGAGAGCGTGATGAACCTAGACGAGATGATCAATTATGCTGTGAACCGAGAAGTACTATTGAAGCAAAAGGAAAAATCGCAACCATTCCGCTCTGAGGCTGGTATTGTAGCAGCACTGAAATTTGATACGGGAATAAATATGGATCAAGAACTGAGAATTACAGTCAATCTGTCAAGCGCGCACGTAGGTAGGAGGATTCTGAGCGGTCAGCAACTGAATGCAGTCGTTGTGGATCTTGGAATCATCATCGGGATTCGAGAGACTGTCCTGCACGGAACCCAAACTGCCGTAAATGCGGACGGTACGGTCACTTCGCAAGAAAGTTTTCAACAGGAAAAAACTCGTAATTGGGTTCTCAGATAGTGAAGGATGAAAACTCGCCGGAGACTCAATCGGGACGAAGAGCATTGAGAGATGAGCATGACGAGACGAATTCTAAGGTAGAATGATAATAACCCTGCAGCAACAAATTCATCTGTTATTATTATTCTAATTTGTTTTATTTCTTTTACTGCCGTTCTACGCATAGTTGTCCCATATTACTCGATTTTCGTTTTTTATCACCAATGAGTCTATTTTCACGTATATTTTTGAAAAACTCAAAAATAACATTGTTTGTTCCGAAAGTCTTGAAAAACCATACCAAATCTGTTTGTCCAATCGATTATTTTCTACACATATTTATTCCACTAGATTTTTTCTATTCTAATCGATCCTACTAATCACTAATTCTTTTATTCAACACTTGAGAAGTGCTACAGAGCAATAAAAACTTCTTCTTACAACGTTTGGCTACATTACGGGTGTTAGAAATTCGGTACCGAAAATCACTTTGCTTGATTATTAAAATGCGGTATGTTCATATATTTATTCGGAATACCTTAACCTTGTGTGCTGGTTTGTAATCTGAATGCCTTTTCTTTTCGAGTATAAGAAGATAAACGCATGAGAAATATACTAACTGAAAGTTATAAGAACTGTTGTGTGTGGCCAAAATGGTGAAAGCCTAACAATGTTCAAATATGAGCAATCTGAAAAAACAATTCTCCTTTGAAATGGTAAGTCATCTGATACTTATTTAATTAACTAAACTTTCATCTCGACTATCATCACCTGCTTTCGTTATAACACGATTAGCGTGATCATTTTCGTGGAAAATAAACAGCCCTGTATCCCCAAAACGAACTTTGTATTGGGAAACATCGAACGCACGTGGTGGGATTGATAAGCGTAAAAATATATTGGAAGGCAAATTTCTCGGCATTATTGTCCCAGTGGGTATTTTTATGGAGAAGAGTGTTAAACCGCAAAACATTCAACTAGATTTATTGAAAACAGTCTATTGCAAGGTAAAACTTTTTAAAAACCCATGGCTGCATTTGTCACATTGGCGCAATGCGTAAAAGCATTTTAAAACTTTAACATCGTTTTTCTCGTTTGCATGATTTGGAACATGGGACAAATATGCGTAGAACGGCAGTTTATGCCTGATGAGTTTTTGATAGATATTGGCATAATTGCTATTGTTTTATTGCTTCTTATTTGATTTAAATCATATGTGAACCGAAATAAAGAATAATTTAGGCTATTTTCGTTGATTTTTTAATTTTTTTTTACCAGGTAAATTCAACCAACGATGGCACCGTTACGTGTTTCATTGGCCAAGTTCCAGTGGAGTTCTTGATAGATTCGGATGCGGTTATTAACGCTGTTACTGAGCGGATTTGGGAATATATTTTAAAAAATAATGCTAGTCTTTCTAAGAAGCAGTTCCAAGGTGACCGGCAGTTTACAGCATACGCATCGCAAGAACCCCTACAAGTGCTGACTGCTTTTCAAGCATGGATCTCTATCAACGAAACCAAGCCAAAGTGCTATGCTGATTTTTTTGTTATCCGCGGCGCACGAAAGTGGCTGCTCAGCAAGGCTACGGCTGAAACTCTCAAAGTATTGAAAGTTGGATTGGAAGTTCAACAACTATCTGGCCTGGTTGAAGCGTTAAGCAAAAAAGTGGACAACATTTCTTCTGCCTCGACACAAAACAAATATTCTGCTGCTTCGCCTTTGCTCGGTGTACCAAGTGAGAGTGGAACACCAGTTTGGCCGAGATTGAGTGCAAAACGTCGTCGCGGTGATTATGACCAATCCACTCGTCCAGCTTCCAATAAAGGCACAAAAGCAATTGATTTTGAAAATCTTTCGGTGCCTTTTATCATGCCTGCTGCTCCGAAACCAGTGTTCTGGCTTTATTTGTCTGGATTTCAACCATTGATATCCGATGATGATGTCGAAAAAATCGTTTCTCGCTGTTTGGACATAAATGACCCAATAAATGTAACTCGTCTTGTGCCGAAAGGAAAGGATGTTTCACAAATGACTTTCCTGTCTTTTAAAATTGGTCTTGATCCGTCGATAAAACAACAGGCCCTCAACGCTGAAATTTGGCCAGCTGGTTTAATGTTTAGGGAGTTTATGGACCAGCCAAAAAACCCGATACGGCCGATGAACATTGCGACCCGGCAATAACATTTGCCGAAACACCTTGCGTAAACCTCTGTAACGACAATTCAAATAAATTGCGATGTAACGTGGACGGCAGGAACCAACTGGTTCCTGCCAAAGGCGAGTATTTAATGAATTTTGAACTCCCCCCCCCGCACTCAATGACTGTACCTTGCAGCGCAGCAGCGATTATGTGGACGGGCACATCTGGACCTTCTACCAAAATGTACGCGGCTTGAGAACTAAGATTAACGACCTGCTTCTAGCAGCGACCGACTGCAACTATGACGTGATCATCATGACCGAGACTGAATTAGACAATGGCATTACCTCGCAGCTACTTTTTGGTGCAGACTTCAATGTTTTTCGTTGTGATCGGAGCCCAGCCAACAGCAACAAAGTTCGCTGCGGTGGCGTTTTGATCGCTATTGCGCAACAATATGCCAGCCGTGAAGTACCACTATCATGCGGACAAAGTTTGGAACAAGTTTGTGTCTCTGCGACAATTAAGGGAAAGAAGTTCTATTTGTGCGCAATCTACATTCCACCGGACAAAAGCCAAGACGTGAGTGTAATCAATAAGTATATTTCCTCAATGCATGAGCTTTGCGAAAAATGTCTTCCTAATGACGCTGTTTTGGTGTGTGGAGATTTTAATCAACCACGAATGCGTTGGAGCCTTATTGAGGATTGTGTTCAATGCGATTCTCTTCGACTACCGGCGGCTAGCAGCACTCTTTTGGATGGAATGGATTATTTGTGCCTCCACCAAAGAAACCTAATCTGAAACTCGCTCAATCGCACTCTTGATTTAGTTTTTTGTACGCCCAATTGTGAAGCCGTTGTTCATAACTGCTCCGTTCCGCTTCTACCCGTTGACTCACATCATCCCCGCTCGAGATAATTCTTCCAATACCAGCAGTATGTGAAGAATCAGTTGAAAGTCGAAATGAGCGGCCTTTGAACTTCCGCAAAATAGATTTTGCGGCTCTTTCACAATATTTGACCACCATTGACTGGAATGCGATTTTACCGAATGATGTTGATGAAATGGCAGAATCGTTCTGCTCTATATTGAACAATTGGCTGACTGCAAATGTTCCGCGAATCCGTCCCCCGAGGTCACCCGCCTGGGGCACTCACCGTTTAAGTGAATTAAAACGTGCGCGCAATACTTGTCAACGGAATTTACGGCGTTTCAGAATTCCTGGCAATCATAAGAAGTTTCAATTGGCTAGTAAAGCATATCGACTTATGAATTCCTGTCTCTACAAATCATACGTACTAAGAGTACAGATAAGCTTAACGAGAAATCCACGTGATTTTTGGTATTTTATTGATTCCAAGCGAAAATGTCCTGTGATACCAAAGAATGTCTATTTCAAAGAGACCACATCAGCTGATGTTACGCATTCTTGCCAGTTGTTTGCTGAGCATTTTGCATCAGTCTTCTCAAAGAATCCTGCTTCAAGAACGGAGATAAGTGACGCCATCCGCGATGTTCCCGTTGACTTAATCGATCTCAACGCATTTGCTGTGGATGCAGAAACGGTTTCGACTGCAGCGAAAAAATTAAAACGATCGTTCGCTCCTGGTCCTGATGGTCTGCCAGCTGTTGTGATATGCCGGTGTATTGCCTCTTTAGCGCTACCATTGAGTATTATTTTCAACCGTTCGTTCCAGCAGATGAAATTCCCTCGCATCTGGAAGCAGTATTTTATGACTCCTGTTTTTAAACGTGGTGATCGTTACAATGTGATTAATTATCGAGGGATCACGAGCCTATCCACAGCCTCAAAACTTTTGGAAATTATAGTGCGTGAAACTATGCTCGATGTCACGAAAAGCTATATCTCAATTGACCAACACGGCTTTATGCCTGGTAGATCGGTTACAACGAATTTGATGAAATTTACGTCAGAATGTATAATTAATATGGAGAAAAAAACGCAAGTCGATGTACAGATTTAAAGGCAGCTTTTGACAAAATTGACCATCAAATACTGCTGAACAAGTTGTCTCGGCTTGGGTTTTCTACTGAATTGATGTCCTGGCTAGAATCATACTTAACGAATCGTGAACTTCGGGTACGGATTAATGGTTGCGTATCGAGGGCATTTACAAACAATTCCGGTGTCCCACAAGGTAGTAATCTTGGTCCGATACTATTCATTCTATTCTTCAATGATGCTGCTTTGATTTTGAATAGAGGTTGTTTTAAATTGGTGTATGCTGACGATTTGAAGTTATATGCTGTTATACAAACGCAGGAGGACTGTCGCCGTTTACAAACCTGTCTAAGTTTGTTTGTTGATTGGTGCCACAGAAACAAATTGATTGTTAGCGTGGAGAAATGTCAAGTCATCTCGTTCCATCGTAAATCACAACCAATTATCCATGATTATCATATTGACGGCATGACGCTCACCAGAGTAACCGACGTGACTGATTTGGGTATCCTGTTGGACTCGAAAATGACATTTGATTTGCACCGCTCAGGGTTGATTTCTAAAGCAACAAGACAGTTGGGATTGGTATCCAAGGTGACTAAGGACTTTTCTGAGCCGCATTGTTGGAAGGCATTGTACTGTGCAATTGTACGACCGATTTTAGAAAATGCTAGTATTGTATGGAACCCCTACCAGATCACGTGGAATCTTAGGATAGAACGGGTTCAAAAACGGTTTATTCGTTTGGCACTGCGGAACTTACCATGGAGAAACCCCGACAACTTGCCACCATACCCTGATAGATGCCGACTACTGGGCTTAGACACTCTGGAACGCCGGAGAAAAATACAACAATGTTTGTTCATCGCTAAGCTACTAAATGGAGAATTAGATGCCCCGGCACTGCTCCAGAAATCTCCGAAACGCAACATTACTGCAACCTGTTTTTCACCGCACTTTGTTCGAAAAAATGAACCATTCACAGCGTGTGTTCGTGGCTTTACCGCTGTTGAAGACCACTTCCAGTTTGACGAACCAACCCGATATTTTATAAGTAGACTCAAAACTGTGATTAGTTAGTAATTTATTCATTAAGACTATTTATTGTCAGATGGATTATTCAAATACAAATACAAATACAAACATGTTCAAGGCGAAAAGGCGTATCTTAAATTCCCAAACATTTAAGTTAAATTATCTATTGATCGAAGTATTCCTCCCAGAAAGATTGCATACCTTAGGATACCCGTAGCAATGGAAGAGAAGGTTAACCAAAAGATTCAGCAGATGCTGGATACTGATGTTCTTGAACCCGTCTGCGGACCCTCTGATTGGATATCACCTATGGTGGTTGTTCCCAAGGGGACAGATGATATAAGATTGTGTATCAATATGCGGTATCCCAACCAAGCGATACAACGGGAACACTTTCAGCTCCCGCTGATTGATACTCTGTTGAACAAGTTAAAAGGAGCTGCATTTTTTTCTAAATTGGATATAAATTCTGCTTTTCATCACGTCGAGCTACATCCGGAGTCGCGTGAGGTTACACCATTTATGACCAATAGAGGTTTGATGAGATTCAAGCGACTGACTTTCGGTATCAATAGTGCACCAGAATTATTTCAGCGTATAATGTGCGAAATGCTAGCAGGCAATGACGGTGTCGTGGTGTACATCGATGACGTAGTTGTGTGGGGGAAAACCCGTGAGGAACACAATGAGCGTCTTGAGAAGGTTCTGGCAATTCTCGAAAAGAACCAAGCGTTATTGAACAGTGCTAAATGCTTGCTAGGAGTTTGTGAGCTCGAGATTCTGGGGTACAAAGTTAGTGGAGCTGGCATTAGTCTTGCAGACGACAAGATTGCTGCAATACGCGACTTTAGATAACCTGAAACAAAGGAAGAGATTCGCAGTTTTCTTGGGTTGATAAATTTTGTCGGTCAGTTTATCCCACATCTATCAACAAGGACGGAAGCCTTGCGTAAGTTCATTAGAGGAGAGGCGGAATCTTTCGGCGAAATGCAGCGTAAAGCGTTTGATGATTTGCGTATGGAGTTGACGAATACTGTTCATCGGTTGGGATTTTTTGATCCAAAGGATACAACAGAGTTGTATGTTGACGCTTCCCCGGTAGATCTTGGGGCTGTGTTGACGCAGAGAGACAACTCGAATTTACCAAGGATAATCAGTTTCGCGTCGAAGGGGTTGACGAGAACAGAAAGAATATATCCGCAGACACAGCGTGAGGCGTTGGCCGTCGTCTGGGCCGTCGAGAAATTTTACCCGTATTTATTTGGCATACGTTTCACGATCTTCACCGACCACAAAACGCTGGAGTATATTAATGAAAAAAAGCATCAAGAGGGAAAGCGAGCTTGTTCGCGGGCCGAGGCTTGGGCCTTATCATACAGCCGTATGATTTTTGCGTAAAGTACATTAAGGGTTCTGAAAACATCTCAGATATCTTTTCAAGACTTTGTCCACAATCAGATATACCGTTCGATGAAGCATCGGAACATTATGTGTGTGGGATTGGAGAAGGACCATCGGCTATAACGCTGGAAGAGATCAGGAATGCAATAAACGTGACGAAATACTTTGCGCAGTGATAAAAGCTATTGAAACTTCAAATTGGCCTCCAAATCAGGCGTTTTCAAAGGAATTAAGAGTTATTGAAGGAGTTGTGGTAAGAGATGATAGAATTGTTCTTCCGCTAGCTCTACGCCAAAGAGCTCTTGACATCGCGCACCGTGGTCATCCGGATGTGGTGGCCATGAAACGAAACTTGAGAGAAAAAGTGTGGTGGCCATACATGGACCGTGGCGTGGCAATTAGAGTTCAAGAATGCGTCGGAAGTACTGCAGTGAGTGCCCAGAATCCCCCAGAACCAATGCAGAGGAAGGAAATGCCCAATCGTGCATGGCAAGAGTACGGATTTTTTTTCTGCAAAAGACTGTGCGACTTTTTTGGTAGTCATTGACTACACTACAGCCGTTTTCTAACAGTCGTAGAAATAAAAGGGACCAATGTTGAAAAGACAATTGGAGCTCTGGAACACATTTTTAAAGAACATATGTATCCCGAAACGATTCGAGCCGATAACGGACCTCCTTTCGCCAGTGACGAGTTTACAGCTTATTACGTCAGTAAAAATATTCATACATTCCATTCCGTACTGGTCGCAAATGAATAGTTGAACGAAAAAATCGAGGAATATTGCGTGTGCTACGGATTGCTCGGACGATGAAACAGGATTGGCGGAAATCTGTACAGGACTATGTGTACACCTACAACTCGGCCCCGCATTCAGTAACGGGGATCTCGCCTATGGAGCTTCTCGCTGGTAGGCCAGTGAAAGACCTGTTGCCTTCATTGAGGACTGAACTTTATTGGAATCGCAATGAAGACATACGTGACAGAGATGCAATTAATAAAATGCAAGGAAAATTTTACGCGGATGCTCGACGGCACGCTAGACCAGCGGAAATCAATGTGGGAGATGGTGTCCGTTACAGGCGCCCCGTATCTCATTTGAGAAAAATGGCCAATCAATCTTCGTGAAGATGATGAGTAAATGCCATCTGATAGTATAGATGATAGTATCTCAGCATTCATTGAAAGTATCTACTGCAACTCAAGAGTTATATAAGACAGATGATCCCGATTCCAAAGGTGTAGAGGTTTCAAATCAAGGACGAGTCAAGCGCATTATCAAGCGTCCCACTCGGTTTGATGAGTAGATATTTTGTAGGTAAGTTTTTTTTGCGTACGCTATCTCTTATTCAACTTTCATACTTGAATCAACTCTCCTTTTTATCTCTTCGTATTTTATATCATTCTTCATTTATCCATGGAGTAGAGAGGGATGTAGAGTCTAAAATAATTATTATATATTTTATAGAGTGTCACACCCTTGGTTGGCGAGAGCCTGAGAGCGGTGATGAAGGAGAAAGATGCCGAAAAGAAGTAAAATAATTGGACGTGAAGCTACAGTTACAGTTCAGAAGTGATAGAAGGAAGACAAATAAACGTTTGAAGTAAAACATCTGAGGAATTTTGTATCAAAAAAAGAAAACTAACACGAGGGATACTCTACAGTAAAGTAATTAGAACTTGGTCGTAGAACGACTTAGAAATTTGTGTTTAATTTATTTTTTATTCAGTTATACTGCCGCTTAAGAATTGGAATATTATGGAGGATATTATATCTGTATTGACAAAACCAGTCCGTTTTTTTTGGTTTCTGGTTTAATTGTAGTAATTACTGATTATCTAATAGATAAATCGTCTACCTCAAATCTTTGTAGGGGTAAGAGGCGGGACCATCATTATCATCAAAACTAACTAAAAAGGCTTTTGTTATGCGTTGAACCGGATTTATTTCAATGTGGCTAGCTATGTTGGGACAAAAAGTTTCAACTTTGTGGTAACTAAAATGGTCCGGTTTCCTAGCCGGACCCGGGAGTGTCATCTAGAAGTGAAGACACGACGAACGTTGGTAGTTGAATGAATCGCACTCGCGATTAGTTTATTGCACCTGTCGGTAGCGATACCCATTTCTGCTGATGCAGCGGGTGATCGCACCGACGTTTTGTGCTGATGCGATATATGATCGCGCCGCTTGTTTTATATTCACTTATATTCTAAATGGTGCTTGGAAGAAGTCCATTACACCACCCCTCTTAGGGAAAAATTTGAATTTCATAAATTCAAATTTGTTCAAAATTTATATTCATATGATTGGTAATGTAGAAATTATTATTATTGTATTTTTTTTTGTTTTTGTTTTTTTAATTTGTTTTGAAATATTCTCTAAAAAAACAAAATTCAAATATTCTCTCAAATATTCTCAAAAATTCTCTCAAATATTCTCTAAAAGTATTTATGCTTCCTTCTACATTTATTTTGAAATCTACATCAGAAATACTGAAATCAGATACTAAATAACTTCCTTGTTTATGTATTCTGCTGCTATTTAAATTTTAAAAGATTTATCTCTGAAATTTCTTCATATCCGGAAATATGCCTAAGAACATATTTTTAATGTAATGTCGATGTTGATTTTTGTCGAACGTTGATTATATTTTTTTTGGATGTTTTTATTATTATTTTTTTTTGTAAATGTTATATTCTTTTTGCCTATTGCTTATTTTTATTTTATTTTTTCTAGTTTTCGCTGTTAGATTTTTCAAATTTTGTGTTGTGGTATGGTAGTTAGTGGTGTAGCTAAGATTTTGTCGTATCGTCCCAATCCATTGGTACTTATTGGGTAAAGATCTCAGATATTTATTGAGATGTCTGTGATCTTTCTCCAATGCTCGAATCTATTGTAGATGATGAAGATTGTCTAGAAATTTGAAGTTATGTAACGCATGTTGTTTTGTAACGTATGTTGTTATAGAAGGTCTTAAAGCTAAATTTTAGGTTTTTTTTGAAGGAAAATATTTTTATAGATATTTATAACGTTTTTTTTGTTTTAAGATATGAGATTCGTTTTGTGTTTTTTTATTCTGCATTTTATTTGAAAATTTTTGTTGTTGTTGCTAGTATTGTGAAAGTTATCGGATTATAATTAAATGAAAATGATATTGCATGATCTTTGAAAAAAAAAAAAAATCTAAGAAAATATTACAGTGTTATTGATGAGTGTTTTGCTAATCTGTTCGGTTTATGACTGATTTAAGTAATTTGTTTTATAAATGTTTTTAAAATTGGAAAATATATATTAGATATTGAGTTTTTGGAATGAGTGAGACAATAATTATGTAATTTGGTAGAATTTGCATTGATATAGTTGCTCTGTCAGACTATACTCTCAGTATAATCGGATGAGAGCAAAAATATATGAATACAATATTTCTAACAAAGTTACATAAGCACATAAATTTATATTATCAAAAGTTAGGTTTAGCAGAACTGTTTAGCACATACTTCGTGACTATAGAAAAACTGTTTGTTGTGTTATTTTTAACTTTAGGTTAGGTTATTTTTTTTCGTTTGTTTTAATGGCATGTAATGCTTTAGTTTGATTATTGTTTTGTTTGTGAAAATAAGAAAAAAATTTTAAATATTTTTATGTCATATTTTGTAAATGTTATGGTACTGTTGAATAAATGACTTGAACATAATGTAGATGAAAACATTAAAACGGATTGAAATTGGGAATTAGGAATTAGGAATAATATTAATTAGTAAACCAACAAAAGGTGAGCAATATTATGTTAACCATCTCTCGCTCTCTTTCCTCTTTTCATTCCTCTTACAGGGTGCTTCTGTTTCCCGCTTTCTCATCTACAACACTGTTCATCCGTTTTACCTAAAACTCAGCTAGCTCATACCCTACACTCCCCTCCTTCTTTAAACGAGTTATTCAATAGGTTACAAAGTCTTTAAAATACTTAGGTTCTACTTTTGTTCTTTTAGATGTACTTGCTCTCCGAAATCCGCCTGATGCTCCTTCCGGATTTCTATCCCCCTCTCCATGTCGGTTACTTGCGAGGGCCAAACCTGGCTTCGGCGATGTCGCATTTCCGGTAGGTTCAGCTCCATCTAGCTCCAAGCCCGACTCCGACGATGTTGCATCTTCAATGGGATCATTTCCGTTGGATTCTTCGCGGGGAAGTGCTTTCAAATGTGCCGCGTTTCTTCTGAATTCCTTCCCTGTTTTGGTTGAACGAATGGTAACATCAGCTCCGCTTCTCTGGACAACATCGAAAGTTTCAGGTGAGAAGTCGGCACACAACTTATGTCCCTTCCTGGTACGCTTCGCTAGAACGCGATCTCCCACTTGCAACCCACTTGGTTTAGCTCTGCGTTTCTTATATGCGGAATATAACCTCCCTCTCTTTTTCAATAGCGTCCCGTTCTCTAACGACGTCGTATTGCGCCCAAACATGAGCTCTGATGGGGGTTTCCCTGTGGTCGTATGATTGGCTGCGTGATACATCAGAAGATACTGCCTCAATTCTTTCCGCCAGTCCTTGTCCAATTCCTGGGCTATCCTCAATCGCTTCAGGATTGAGCGGTTTCGACGCTCAACTTCCCCGTTCATCTGAGGCCAATAAGGAATCGAGTGCACCAACCAGATGTCATACTCCTCACAGAAACCTTTTAGTCTTCGGATGTGAACTGCGGACCATTGCGGACCGGCTTTCAGGCTCTCTGGTATTCCATATCGAGAGAAAATAAACATTAGTTCGGTAATAGTAGCAGAAGTTGATGTGTCATCCATTACCACGACTTCTAAAAATCTGCTAAATAATCCACACTAGAAGATTTTCTCCTTCAGGAAGCGGTCCTAGGAAGTCAATGGCTATCTGTTCCCATGGTCGTGTTGGTAACTCCTTCCGTACCATTGGTTCTGGCGGATTTGGCAGGGATACCAACAAACAACCGCGACATGTTTTAACAAATTTTTCGACATGTTGATCCATCTTTGGCCACCAGACGTTGGCGCGAAGATGCCCTTTCATGATTCGAGCTCCTGGGTGTCCTTCGTGAGCAAGTTGGAGGACTCGCTGTTGCAAATTTAAAGGTACCACTAGACGGTCAGTTCTCAACAACATGTTGTTTAGCCTACATAACTCTGAGAACACCATTCTGTACTCTAATGGTACTTCATCAGAACGTCCAGAATCCAGAGCTTGAAAAATTAGTTGAATTTTGGGATCATCACGGCTGGCCTTTTCGAGATCTTCCCATTTAAGAGCAGTAGCACTAATGGTTGAATCAATCACCTCGCGAACCATCAACTCCTCGCCTTCATCAAAGGCTTTTGGTGGAATAGTTGAAAGTCTTGAGATAACGTCCGCTATATTTAGCTTCCCCGAAATGTGCACGATCCTGTATTGAAACCCTTGCAGGCGTAGTACCCAGCGTTCGATTCGAGCACATGGACGTGACGTAGGTGAAAAAAGAAATGTAAGTGCTTTACAGTCCGTAAGAAGATTAAACTCCCTGCCGATCAGGTAAGTTTGGAACCTCTCGACACTCCACACCAGCGCGAGCGCCTCTTTCTCCGTTTGGCAGTATCGTCGTTCACTATCCGTCAGAGATTTTGACGCAAAACAGATAGCTCTAGATTCCTTCATAGCATTAGTTTGAATTAGTACTGCTCCAAGCGCATGAGGACTCGCGTCGGCTAGGACCGCTGTTTCGTCCTCTAGTTTGAAGAGCCCTAGACAACTTGCCTTAGAAATTCCTTTCTTGATCTCATTGAAAGCTTGTTCTTCTCTTTCTCCCCATTGGAACCTTGAACCTTTTCGTATGAGGTTACGTAGAGGTTCGTCTAGCTGTTTTTTTCTTATTTTTTCTGTTGCTGTTTACTGTTAGTGTTGCTTTCCTCATTATTGCCATTGTTTTTTTTTTTGCATCTTTTAAATAATTTATTGTTTGATAATTTTAGTTATGCTTGTTGCTTGCTTTCAAGAATTTATCCTTTCACTGTGTTTTCATTCTTCGTAAAGCCTTAGATATGATTTTTTTTTGGTGAACCTGTTCTCTACAATTTTCAGGAGCTTCACAGTTGCTCCTAAATGAATAATCCGTTTCGTTCCATGTTATTTGTGTGTGTTTTACAATTTTCAAAGATTCAGAAAAGTTTGAGCAATGCTGATTACGCTTTACTTTCCGTTTCACAATTTAACTTTTCTCACAATGTTCAAGTAACTACTGTAACATTAGTGCTTGTGTACTCAGATTTTCCTGTTTTTACTTCACTCACTCCATTTATTAAAATTAATCAAAAAAGAAAATTGTGGCAGTTCATAACCTGCTCACCGACGAAATTATTTCATCTCTTTTTTAGGGGTTATGTCGATAATAATATAGTAGCTAACTTTCTTCATTCGTAAATAGTAAGATAAATAGTTTTTCGAGTTCACCAGTATAGTAATAATGAATACAGGCATACATTTGTTTTTTTTTTCTTCATACCGACCTAAATATCGCACGCACAACTTACAATGATTTCACCGCGGGCATCGGTTATTATTATTTTTGTTTGTTTGATTGCACAGAAATATCGGTCTGTTTTAATGGAAAAAAAATTAAACTAAAACTTAACACGATACAAGCTGGCGCTGTCAAAAATTGTTATAACAAAAATAGTATATAGTATTTCACTTATCGAAGATTTACGATTTTATCGCGTCTATATATATAATATATATAAATATATAAATATATATAAATGTATGACTTTGATTGCATCATCGTCACTAGTGAACGAAAAATCTAAACTTCCTCTATATCTAGTTATCTGAAATTACCTTTTTACGTTTCGTTATTTGTTCAATAAATCTTCCTCGATGCCATGTAGGTAACTAAAAGTAATAACAATATGTATTATTTTACAACATCATACTTATTTTATAGCTCGCTAGACGTCCGGTGTTTATCCGTCGCATCAATCAAATAAGTAGGTAGGTCCACTGTGGAGGTTTCAGCAACGTTGCTGTACATCGTTATCGTTTTGCAATGCTGTGCAAAATGTGTGCATATTGTTGTAGGTACATGCTGGGTGTCGCTCGAGAAATTGACTGTACATCAGAAGTGTTGATTAGTTGGTGAGGGCAGCAAAGTATGCGCCACAGATTGGCTGGGGAGGGGGGCTACTGAGTTTTCGGTTGCAATCACTAATGCTTCGTTTTCTTCCTGAGCTTTTTATGGAACTTTCCTCACTTTAAACTTTAGAGTTGATATATTAGGACGAACTGATATCAAAACGTATTCAATGAGTAGCTGTTCTAAATCAGACACACGAAGCTGGAAATTCTGCGGCTTACCGCGTCTTATCATTTTCCAAACTCAATAGATATTCGGAATAAACTTCTTTTAACTTCCGTCGTTGATTTAACTTGTTGGATTAGTATTTTTCTGCTTCAACAAATTTTCCTCGTTGGCATGTATGTAATAGATGTTAGGTGAATGTCTGGCTGGAGAAGGCACGTTAGATGAATGTGTTCTGCATCAGCTAAATGTTTTCGTTTCCTAGGTCGGCATTCGGCTGCATTTCGCTGACTGTTAGGTTTTTGTTATTATTTTACACCGTTTGCGACGCATTGCGCCCGCTTACCAATAGACCACATTGCAAAAATTTCGAGCACTATTTTTCATGTATTAAACTATTACTTTTTGTAGCACTTGTTATAACGGCCATAGTTATTTTTGTTTTTAACTAAAATCAATTAATTAGCAACGGTGTGATGGAATAAGAACATCCATATATCATCGTAACACTTATCACGTCAGTTGCTCACGGTGTAAATTTCATGTTAATTTGATGGGAGCGTAAGTTGAGCTAATTCGTTTCCTTCACAAATCGTACGGATCGCATTCCTGTTCGGCACTTTTTCTTCCACTTTTGGTTCGCTTCGACGTGAATACTGTCCGATATGGCACAGGTCGCCATGTGGTAACTAAAATCCCGGGAGTGTCATCTAGAAGTGAAGACACGACGAACGTTGGTAGTTGAATGAATCGCACTCGCGATTAGTTTATTGCACCTGTCGGTAGCGATACCCATTTCTGCTGATGCAGCGGGTGATCGCACCGACGTATTGTGCTGATGCGATATATGATCGCGCCGCTTGTTTTATATTCACTTATATTCTAAATGGTGCTTGGAAGAAGTCCATTACAACTTGGAAACCGAGTAGAATAGATAGCCAATTTGGCAACAAGCTGTATTTATCATACGTCTTAATAAAAACCGCATTTCATTTTGTTATTTAATTTTATTGGTTATCTGCTTCATTTCACCCATATAACACGATTTTTTTGGTGCGTAGATTTGAAGATATCCACATTGACCAACTTACCCCGTAACCAACTAGCCCCGCTCTACCCTACTCCGATTGATTTCCGGAATCCGCGTAAAAAACCGCGTAAATTCCGAAATCCGCGTAGAAAAAGCCGCGTGAAAAGCGACCTTAGTGTACAGTTAGGTTTTTTTACGCGGGTTTTTAACGCGAATTTATATACGAGGTTTTTTTCACGCGGATCTTTGAATCACGCGTTTTTTCCTACTTTTTTCTTCTATTTTTGAATTAACGTGTTTTTACGCGGATTTCCAAATTAACAGTTTCTTTTTCTGCGATACCGTGGTAATTCAAAAAATTTTCACGGGTTTTCGAGCTTACGCGGGTTAGTAATCAAAAACTTCTAAGTATTTATTTAGTGAAAGACTTAGTAAAAAAACCCTCCGCCCTCCGAAAGATCTGAAATAATCGTCAAAGAGGACAGTTTTAAATACTGGCAGTAGAGCTTCTCGGGTTTTTTCTAAAACCATTCTTGGTGGTTTACTTAACGCGGATTTTTGAATTAACGCGGTTGTTATTTTAATTAACGCAGTTTTTCACGTGTTTTGCCTTTCTCCTAGAAAGGTATAGCAATCACTGAAAAAACCAAAGGTATAAAAGTGATCCAAAGGGTCGAATCTCGTATATCTGTAGAGGCGTTCTCTACCAGGACTTGTGGTTATTAAGAAATGAAACATACGAAGTCCTGTACGTGCATTGTACGTACGCGGAACCACTCCATATGATGTAGATGATGATGGAAGTGATTAACTTTATTGAGTTACAATTTGGCTTAAATATGAACCTACGGGTAACTCAGAGCAAGCGACTTTCAGGTTACCGTTTATCTAGCTATCTTATTTAGGCCTATAGTATTTCTTCTTCTTATTATTCTGTCTCTATTTCGAACTTATTTTTAGAACATACATTCGACTATTTGCTGAGAACATTAGAGCGCGTGCGAGAGCGCGTATTTACTCAGAGCCGCGCGCAACCGTGAGCGCCTGAGAGCAACCATGAGTGACGTTGTGCCTCCGGCTTCTGTTTTGCTTGTAGTTAAATTGAAAAGGTATACTTGGTGTGGCATGATCGTTAGGATATTTACATTTCGTAAGTCACCGGTCGTTCGACGGCTTATAAGCAGGACGCTTGGTTATTGTTTTAAATAATAAGGATGTTTTGTTCTGTTCGGTTCATAATACAGAATGCCTTGATATTGTTCTGTTCAGCCAACAATCCATAATAAGGATGCTCTAGAATGCTATGTTATTGTAACGTGGTTTTTGCGAGTTAAGTAACTCTTCGGCAAGCTAATGCTCTAGTTTATGTTAAAACCGTTTTGGTTTCACGTGCAAACTGCTTGATCTACTGTATAAAGTAAACTCGGTAGCAGGCTATTGTTCTAGACTACATTCTTCTTGAGTTTTACTGAATTCTGATGCCAACGTGACGAAACATTGGGAAATTCGCGAGGTGTTGCGTCACATTTCCTTATTCTCCTGAGGTGGTTGTTATCGCGAAGAGATAACGGCCTAATGCCTAGTTATGATGGTTTCTTGGTGCGTCTACTGCTCTTCATAAAATTTATTTTTTTTTTGTCTTAGCGGTTTTATACAATAAGTCTCTTGGTCTCTTATAATATTCCTTGTCATTGATGCAACATATTGTTTCTTATTAATTTTTTCATTTTCACACATTAAATCTCTTCATTTCTTCAATTTATAAATCCACAAACGCGTATGTTATGTGTCTGTTTGTCCGCTGCGCAGCTACTCGATTTGTGTTGCGAAAATCTTGCGGGTGAAGTGTATTTGGTCGTTGGTGATCCCCTCGGCCTGTAGTGGACGCCTGTCTGGATCACGTGACGACGTCATCACGCTGCCTCTGTTAACACCTTTAACGGTACTCATTCTTTATAAGCGCACTTCTGCGCGCCGGGTTGTTTTATTTGCGCTACCTAGCTGAGGCACTCTTTGCGCTATGTGTAGTCGTCATTCTTAGATGTAATCCATTTGGCAATAATTTGAAGTGCCAATGGACTGCTTGTCAACAGCTGATTCGTGTGCTTTGACCGAGTTTTGTTTTATTCTACGACGGTGTCAATTTACCGCGTACTGATATGCGCTTATGTAGAACTGCGCTTTATGCATGTGTATGCGTTAGGTAGAATCATACTAACGAAGTTCTTTCCGGGTTGGTTATGGCCTTGCTTTGACTTGGCCTACATCCGTTTATAACTCTGTTGGGGTAGGTTGCGTGTCTTGCCCCGCTACCTGTCTCATATGTGATAATCCAGGATGGATCGGTTGATTTAGCTGCATCCTTTTTTTTGACGTAGAATACGTCTTACGGCAACAATTACAGGGACCCAATTTCAATACAGAAATCCAATTTCAAAACCGAAAACATCGAGAGCGTCACAAAAATTGTCCAATTTCAAACGTTTTAAACCCAGTCAGTTTCCAACCGATTTCTGTCATTTTTGCAGCAATCGATTGGAAAATCATTTAAGCACCCGTCCAAATGCAAAAAATTGTAATCCGACTAAACGAAACTATTGTAATATTGAAAATTGTTGAGCAATGTCGAAACGCAAATGTCGATTTTTGATTGGTCGCTTGCTGCCTTTCCCGAAATAGGACGACAGAATGGAGTACCTAGTTAGCCGGGAATGCACTCTTTGGGCTATATAAGAGACTGTTTCTCCTCAAGCAAATCAGTTTACTAGCAACAGGCAGCAGCATCGGACATCAACACCGATGGCAGTAGGCGAAGTGGATCAGCAGCGGGCAACAGCGGCGATGGTAGTGGTTAGTTGCAGTCCTACCTCTTTCAGTTCGGCTCCCCTTCGATCTGAATTGGACCCCACCAGCGGTAATCCGATTCAGATGTCGTTGGGCAAATACAACCCGAAACTGAAAGAGACTCGCACCGCCAGGTGGTTTGAGAAGTCACCATCATCCAGCGTATTATACATTATACATACAGGGTGTATGCACATAACGTGTGTGAATATTTGAAGCGTGTGTCCTTAATATATAAGGTGTGTGGCTAGCGTGTGTGGCTTGCTTTAAAGCGTGTGTGTATGTTTATGACGTCGTCGGTTTCGTGCAACACTGGCACAACTCAAAAATCATAGTTTCGAGAAAAACGCGTTTGAAAATTTGCATCGAAAATTTATTTTTCGATTTTCAAGAAAACTTCGAAGTTTATGATTATCAATTCTCATTTAACACTTTTGGGCCTATTATGCACATAATATGAGCACGTTGTCCAAGTTAAAACCTTATTTTTACTAACTTTATGAAGAAATTTCGATTTGTGCAGCAAAGGCACTTCTACTCATAACTCTGGATTTTTTGGGAACTTTGAAATAAGATTTCTCGAGAAGAAACTTAACTAGATTTCGCATCGTTTGCCATCAAAAACTCAAAAATGCAAAATTTCGAGTTGTGCCAGTGTTGCACGAAGCCGACGACGTGTGTGCATGCCTGTAGCGCGTGTGTGCATGTTTATAGCGCGTGCGGCACCGCCACCACCACCTATATAAGAGACTGTTTCTCCTCTAGCAAAACAGTTTACTAGCAGCAGACAACAACAGCGAACATCAACCCCGATGGCAGTAGGCGATGGGATCAGATGCGGGCAACAGCGGCGGTGGTAGTGGTTAGCTGCAGTTCTTACCTCTTTCAGTTCGGCTCCCCTTCGATCTGAGTTGGACCCCACCAGCGGTAATCCGATTCAGATATCGTTGGGCAAATACAACCCGAAACTGAAAGAGACTCGCACCGCCAGGTGGTTTGAGAAGCCACCATCATCCAGCGTATGTATATACAGGGTGTATGCACATAACGTGTGTGAATATTTGAAGCGTGTGTCCCTAATATATAAGGTATGTGGCTAGCGTGTGTGGCTTGCTTTAAAGCGTGTGTGTATGTTTATGACGTGTATGCATGCCTGTAGCGCGTGTGTGCATGTTTATAGCGCATGCGGCACCGCCACCAGAGTTGCCGTTTCGAAATCTGTGTTTTGGCGACAAAAATCTGTGAAAATCTGTGACCAGAGAAAAAATATCTGTGATCATATCTGGGGTATGATTATTTGTTTAAAAACAAAACGAGATTTATTGAAATGCTTTATATTAACATAAAATATCCTCCACTCGATTGAATTAACTATTTAGCTTTTAAAATTGCATTGGAACAGTCAACTTGTTCCTCAACGAAGTGTCTTTCAGGTTGGCTTTGAGACCAGATAAGCTGCGTATCAGAAGAAACTCATCATTAGTTGGATACGGTACACGGCAAAATATCGTAAATTCAATCATAGTGAGGTGATTCAATCTGGTCACCTCTCTGCTCACTTCATTGAGTTAACTAAGCAGCATATAGCGCAAAAAACTAGCATTCCTAGATAGAATCGATAAAAAGGCAAATGTCGGAAGTGTAAACGAATTCAAAATTTGCTAAAAAAAATGACTCCGGATAGTCGAACTATTTTTTACGGATGGTTATTCGAGCTTCCGGAAAATCGTACCTTCGAATTAATGAGTTTGACCTGTAGAAAAAATGTAGGTAATTTGTTATTTCCGGCATTTATGGGAAAAATCTGTGATTTTCCAAAAATATCTGTTATCTGTGATTACAGCTTCTGTGATTTGAAAAAGGAAAAAAATCTGTGATTTTACAGAAAAATCTGTGAAAATGGCAACTCTGACCGCCACCACCACCGCCATCGCCACCGTCCCGTGTACGTGTCCCTAATATATAAGGTGTGTGGCTAGCTTTAAAGCGTGTGTGTATGTTAATGGCGTGTATGCATGCCTGTAGCGCGTGTGTGCATGTTTATAGCGCATGCGGCACCGCCACAACCACCGCCACCGCCATCGCCACCACCACCACCGCTACTGCCGCCACCACCGCCACCGCCGCCACCATCACCAGCGCGTGTGGCTTGCTATATAGCGTGCGTGGTTTGCTATATAGCGTGTGAATGTCTAGCGTGTCTGTGCATGTCTATAGAGCGTGTGGCTAGAGTGCGTGGCTTGGAATCGCTTTACTTAGTATTGCAACACCCAGTTTGAATATTGCAACACCCTGAAAAGTTTAGCATCACTCAAAATGGGCAAATTTCTGTAACTGTAACTGTAATATGCTTGACCAGAACTGGTGGCACAAGCCGAACACCGCAACTTTGTGGGTAGTAATGATCACGCGATAAGTTGAAGTCTAAATATGAAAAACTGCATGCACCCTAGCGCCGCCTAGCGGGGTAATTCAGTCTTAAATTGTTTACCATGTAGAAGCCTTTAGCCTTCTGAACAAGTTTGCTGAACACCGCAACTTTCTGGCAGGTCGGAATCGTGAGATTAGTTAAGTTCAAAATACGACTCATTGTGTGCCCACTAGCACAACATAGCGGTAAAATTTCACACTGAATTGGCCACCATACAGTAGTCTTTGACCTTCGGAACAAGTTTGCTGAAAACCGCAACTTTCTAGGTTGTCCAAAACACGAGATATCCGCCTATTCCAGGTGATGCTTAACTTTTCGGGAGGCGTTGCAATATTCAAACTGGGTGTTGCAATACTCAGTAAAGCGATTCCAAACTTATGACGGGTAGTGTAATTGCTAACAAATCACCTCATGTAGAATTTGATTATCACTGTGAATCATTCAAAACTAAATAAAAAATTTGCCATGTTGAAAAAATATTCACTTGTCAATAAATGGCATTGACAAACACAATTAACCTCAAAGTTTATCTGAAGAATTAACCCCAATTCAGTGTATTCCCAAATCTATTCCAAGAAATACATTGGCATAAGACAGGCTGTCGTATTCTACGTTACCTCTGCGGTCGTGTCTTATAAACAGCCTTTTCAACTTTTCAGTTTACGACGAGAACTTCCTTCGCCAGCTTCGTAATCATCTGTTTCGTGGCCACTCCTGGGTAACCGCCGTCCGTTGGCACTCCTCCGCTCAGCTCCCCGCACTCGGCTACCTCCTAAGTCCTTCTGGGGCTGCATCATAGTCGTCTTCAACGATCCGGAACACGTCTTCGTTATCTCCGTTTAGCTGCTGGTGTTGCGTATTATTGTTCATCTTAAATGCCAACCCTGCTAAGCAAGTGGTGCATATGTTTTTTTTTGCTATTATTTCATCAAATCTTTTTTGTTTTGGTACTTTTTTTTCTCACGTGCTGTTTAAAATTAATTCACTCGCGTACGGGCTTCTTACATTCTATTATCCACCCTACGCTTCTACTTACAATCTAGGCCCGTATTTTATTTCTTTTCGGATAACATAATTCGGTTTCTTTTCCCCTACTAAGATGTTTATCATTTTTAGTATGTATATTCTGTTTATCTGATTTTCCAAAAATAATATTCAAACGTGCATTCTTTCTTTTGTTTCATTATTCACTTTTAACTTTGATATTTGATGTTTTTTTTTCTTTTTTAAATTTAAAAATCATTTCGACACATACCAATACGATTTATCTATATCAGGCCTTTTACTTTCCGCGTTAAAATATCAGTTTCACTTGTCTTGTGGCCGCTTATTAACTTTTTTTTCATCTCTTAACAATTGCTCTTTAAATAATTTTCTTCAATTTTATAAAATAATAGTATAAATGCTTTGCTTCGGTTAGATATTTTCTTCATCTTGCTTTCTCTTCAAATATTTTCCTTTCTTTTCCTCATAACATTTTCATCAAAATAAATTTGTTTCTACATAATATATTATTCTTTTATCTCTCTATATTTTTTCATCATGTTTCCATCGCACAAACCGCGTATTCTTTTGTCTGTTTTATAAATAATTCTTTTAATTTTACAAACCGTGTTGAATAAATATTCATCGTTTTCCTCTGTCTTCATATACAATGTTCGTCTAATACCTGGCGTCTTCTTAACACCTCATATCATCTTCTATATGCAATAAAAATGTATCGTCACTTTCTCGACTATTTAATTATTCTTTTGAATCTCTCTTTTTTTTAAATCCGTAATCTTTGCAAATGTATCGTCATTTTCTACTGTCATACTTACATTACTTACATTCACCTTAGTATGCAGTCGCCTGCATAATCCTCTCTCCCTTCCGACCGAAGGTGCGACCGCCTGCTTCAGAGATTCCTGAAAGATAAGAAGGTAAGGAAATAAAAGAAAAATTTCGCACTTCCATTCATACTGGGTTGACTACTCCCTTGTCCGTTCACCTGATACGCATTCATCTCAATCGTTCCGGATAGTCACTCCCGTTGTTTCCACTCGCCCGATCTTAACTAACAATAGATAGTTGGAATCTTTTAACGCCAGTAGTCCCCCCGTCTGGAAGGTTTAGCCTTCTTGTCCAAAATCTCTCCTAGTTTTATTGTCGTTCATTATTTAGGTTATCTCCAATACTTCATTAATAGGTTTTCTTCTCTCATTGGGCCATTAGCCATTTTTAATTGATTGAACCCCGTTCTCATGCGGTCTTTTGCTCACTATATATTTTTCCCATGTTAACATTTGCATTTTACAAAAAAAAAAACAAATGCTGTTCTAATTTCTTTTAACTCCTTAACTCCTTATAATCGCCCTCATTGTTATTTCCCGTTCGTCTTTTATCGGGCCGTTGGCCATTTTTTCTTACGTCTGCCTCTCACTTACGAGGTCATCTGTACTCTGTACATTTATCCCATGCTGAATTCGCATTTTATATAAAAACGTTCCCTGTGTATTATTTATTTCTGTTTTCCGTGTACCCACACGATAGGTCATTTTTTTGCCTATAAATTCAACCACGTATTTTTATTTGAATTTTTTTTTTCAAGTAACTAAATTCACCACCGTCTTTTTATTTAAAAAAAAAAATCCTAATTAAACGTCACGCCCTTTTGACATTTGTCCGTCGAAGGCTTTTTTTATTTTTATTTTCCCCATATTTTCGTTTAATTTGTGCCCAGCCTTTGACTTTTGTCATTAAAAGGCTCTTGATATTTTCGGCGACTTTTTCTATTTCTTCACGCCTTTACTTAAGTATACTTTTTTCCGTTTGGTTCTGCCTATTGACTCCCGTCAATAAAATCATTCATCTTTTTCGGCGACTTTTCGTATTTCTTCACGCCTATATTTTACTTCCTCTTAAGTTTTTCATACAGCTTTAGGTGCTTCCGTTTCTAATTACTGTGGTCATTTCGCTTGGGAATTCCACTACTTCATAAGGACCTCTCCACATATTCTGGAGCTTTTGACCTGGTCCTGTCGGGACTGATTTCACTAAAACTGAATCGCCAATCATGGGCTGCTACTCATTTGCTTTTCTGTCATACACCTGCTTGCGCTTTTCTTTTGAATCCTTTAGGTTGGCCTTCGCGTTTGTGTGGAGGTCAAAAAATATTTTTCTCATCTCTAGTGTATATGTTTCATATGTCAAATTGTCCACTCCATTCCGCTTGTAAATGGAGTTGGGAATACGTGCTGTACGTCCGTACAATAATTCGAAAGGCGTATATCCTGTGGACGAGTTTATTAAGGTATTGTATTCAAACGTGAAAAATGGTAACAACTCGTCCCACGTGTACGGCTTTCCGCCAATAAATTGTCTCAAATACGTTTTTAACTCGCGGTTCGATCTCTCTACCAAGTTAGCCTGTGGATGATACGGGCTAGTAGTAATTTTCTTGATCTTCAAAATTTTGCTCACCTCTTTCACAGTGAGCTCACCGAATTTAAAAATATAATTTTCTACGAAGGTCTTGGCTACCGTCTGGCTAACTTGATTCTCCATTGGAGCGACAATTAGGTATCTAGTCAAGTCATCCTGCATGACTAAACCATAACGGTTTCCCATAACGGACTCGGGTAACACCACGATATCCTTGTCGTGGTGATCTGCATCGGTATCCTGTTTGATCTTCCAATTTTGTTCTTTTGGCAGGAATCACACTGCCGAACGTAGTTCTCGATATCCCGTTTCATAGTGGCCCACGTAAATAGTGTGCCAATCCTCTGGCGCATTCGTCGCGCTTCAACGTGCCCTCGCAAGGGTACATCGTGAAATTCTTTTAAAATTGTTTCTACCTGATCTGGCGTAACTAACGTACGCTCGCTATAGGCATTGTATAGTATAATTTGCTTGTTTAGCTTACCCGCTATAAATTGAATCATTTGTAGAATCTCCCGTTGTTTGATTTTTCTTAATGATATTAAATGAATTACCCCAGCAGCTTTCACAGCAGTGGGACTTCTGTTGAAACTTTCTAAAAACAGTGAAAAGAATTTCCGGCAGTCGATTAATGAATTTCCGCTGCCGTCTAATATGAAACCGCCTACCTTCTTGTTTTGAAGTAGAATACTTCTCTCAAGAAGTTCGGCTACATAGGGATGTGAAATGAAAATCTAAAACCGAAAAAAGTGGAAAATATGTCCAATTTCAAATGCTAATAAATCGGTTAGTATTCGATGGATTTCCTTCGTTCTTGCAGCAATAGACTGGAAAATCTTCTAAGATTCTTCCTAAAATAAGATAATTGTAATTTCATTATTCACACTATTGGAAATAGTCAAGCCTTGTCAAAACGAAAAATTCGACCTCTGATTGGTCGTTATATGCTTGCTTCCCAAGCACGGTCGACAGGAACATATACCTTGCAATTGAAAACATGCTATTTGGCCTATATAAGAGCCTGTTTCAGCCGGAGCCGCTCATAATAGTTCTAGACAGCGACAACAGCAGTCGTCCTCCCTTAGCAGCAGCACTAGCCCTGTGGTTGATCACCACTAGAGGTGGGCAATCCGCTCACGAACTGATCTAAAGAGCTGGTTCTTCAAAGTGAGTGAGTGATCTATCGTTCTTTTTTAAAGAGCGGTAACTCACCCCTTACTTCAAGCAAAAAGCTGAAGCCGATTTTGTTGATTAGACACCGCAAGCGAGAGCCATATGAATGTTTTACACCCCAAGCGCAAAGCGGCGTGCGATACTGCAATAGAACTCCCAGAAAATAGCTACCACCGGCTGCCTGCTCTCCTATGCATAACCATACACCCGCCGTGGGAATAAAAAATAAAATCTACTTGCCACAGTCCACACACAGCACATGGGCTGGCTAACGCCGGGACGCAAACGAAAAGTGGAACGAAAAGAGCGAAAGAACTGGTTCACTGATCTTTTGAATCTATGCAGACAACCCGCTCCCGAGCTGATCAGAAAATCAGTTCTTTAAAAGATCTAAATCTTCTGATCGCGAGCGGATTGCCTGCGAGCTGAACAAAAGAGTCATCGGAAGAACCAGTTCTTCTGAGAGCGAAAGATTTCGCTCTTTCAAAGAACTGAATCTTTTGATCAGCCTGCGAGCGGATTGCCAGATCAGTGAATCAGTTCTTTCGTTCTTTTCGTTCCACATCCATTCGTGTGCGTACTCGGCGTTAGTCAACCCGTGTACCTGTGTATGGACTGTTGCAAGTTGTTTTTTTTGCATGCTCTTGCGGCTGGCTGGTGGCTGGGTGATGAAAAATGCAAGTCATGCATATCAGGGCAGACGTTTGGTTGCAGCTTGTTTCTGGGAGTTCTATTGTAATTTTGCGCGCGACCTTGCGCTTGGCAAATCGGGTGTAAAGCTTTAACCTGGCTCTCGCTTGCGGTGTCTGATAATTAGCTACACTGATAAAAACCAAAAATTATGTAGGAACGAAAAGAGCGAGTGAGCTGTTAAAAAGAACTAGTTCATCTTAGTGAGCGGAACCGCTCTGATCCGCTCACTATAGTGAACCATTTTTCCCACCTCTAGTCACCACGTCTCAGGAGCAGCGCGGTTTTTCTCAGCGTGTGTCCTCAGACAGCCATTATTCTCCACGTGTTGGGGCAGCATGAAAATTGCCATCAGGAAATCCAATTTTGGAAATCAAAATGCCTTTTTCAAGGCAAATAACCAAGTCATTGAGAGTTAATAATTTTTGTCAACGCAAGCAAGCATTCTGTGTTGCATCCTAGCAATTTAAATCTGTCGCACCCATCGAATTTACTGAATGTAAAATAGCTTCCACAATGCATGTTGTCCGTGTATCTTAATTCCCCCAATGTTAGGGCAGCTCAAAGGTTGTAATTAGCAACCGATTTTGAACCGCAAAATGCTTTTTTTTCAAGGCAAATAAAAAATAATTGAAGGTTAATAATTTTCTGGCATCAGCACAAGCAGACATTCTGTGCGGGATGCAATCAAATTCTGTTGTAGTTGTCTAATTTTTACTTTATTTAGTAAACCCCCCACTGTAGGGGCAGCGCAAAGGCTGCGATCAGCATAACCGACATTGAATAATAAACTGCTCTGTTAGAACGCATTCTCAAAAGCAGTTAGTTCGACTATGCAGAGCTAATATGAAGTCGATTCAATCAATCAGCATAAACAGAATTTCGTCGTCTCCCAGCTGCCAAGTTGCAACATGATGCAACACGCAACAACGAACGAACGAAATCGCTTGATGTTACAAACCGCAATAAGATACGGGTTAAAACCGTTGCGTGTGTGAGAGCACCATCGGTGTTTATTCGCTGAATACAAAAATCAAATGCGAATTGTGGAATAATTTGTCTAAAGAACATTAGGGAATGGAACAACTGAACTGATAGGGCGTGGCCTATTACGTAGCACCCTTCGGCTATGAAAGAGTGTTTCTGGGAAAACTAGCTACATTCATTAGTCGGAAGGTGAACTGGATGGACCGTCCACAACTTTGACAGCAACAGCAGCAGATATCAGCACTCAGCAGTAACAAAGGATAACAGCGGGTTGCGCCTGTGGCTGCCTTCAAATTAAACAAATCACTTGCCCTGTGGTTGGTCATCACGTCACAGGCCTCTGACTGAGAACGAACGCCAACGCGAGCGATCGGGCGAGATTTTTGCCGTACATCAGCCGGCACTCCCTCTAATGGAAAAGTTGGCTCATTTTGTTCAGAAGAATATTACTGTCGGTAATATTACAGAGCTGCGATTGAATTATATCCGATATGGAATTGAACAATTGTTCTTTTGAGGACAAATAAAACACTTAATTTGAAGAGTTAATAGTTTTGGGTACCAGTAGCAGTATGGTAACAGCCTCAGCGGTAGGTGCAGCCGGTACTTCCATGAGGCGGATGTTATAAGGAAGTAAATGGGAGCGGCATGGCGAAACAGTTCGGGTGTGCTTAGGGACCATACTTAAATGACGTAGCATTTATGGGGGAGGGGGGATATCATCATTTTGTGACAAGCTGTGACAAGGGGGGAGGGGGGGTTGTAGTAAAATCGACGTAGCATTTTTTTTAAAGACTGATTTTTTTGCAGGAAAAATGTATTCTGAAAATACACTAAAACATTGCCCAAAGTATTGCAGCGAGATCTGTCGAAATATTTTTATCTGTGGCATTCTGAAATCTTCTAAAAGCTCTGCTACATAAACAATCACTTGGATTTCCAAACACACAATCTGTTTTGAATACAAAAATCGTTGCTTTTTTGTGGCTTTTAATAGTGAAAATTACAAGATACTCGTTTCATTTCCGGAATAGTTTCTGTGTTTTCTGCAGACATGGATCATACTAAGTTGTTTTTAAACACCTTTACTCCTTGTACCAAAACACAAGCCCTTCGAAGCAGAAGAAGCAGTCACGAGTCTATAAGTTGTAAATAAATTGAATTAGACACGGTTTTTTTTCAAGTATTTTTTGTATGTATGTTACTACAGTCAGGTTTTTATTTCGTAAAAAAACCGCGTTAATTCGAAAATCCACTTTAAAAAACGGGCTAATTCAAAAATCCGCGTAAAAACCGCGTTATTCAAAAATCCGCGTAAAGTGAACCAGCGAGAAGGGCTTAGAAAAAACCCGAGACGCTCTAGAACTAGTATTTAAAATTGTCCTCTTTGACGGTCATTCCGGATCTTTCGGAGGGCGGTGGGTATTTTTTGGACTAAGTCTTCTACTAGATAAACACTTAAACGTTACTGGTTCCAAACCCACGTTAATTCGAAAATTCGCGAAAAAGTTTTTGAATTAGCGCAGTATCGCGTAAAAAAACCGCGTTAATTCAAAATCCGCGTAAAAAACCGAGTTAGTTAAAAAATCCGCGTGAAAAAAACCTCTTAAAAATTCCGCGTAAAAAACCTGACTGCACGTATTTCTGTACGTTTTTTCGGAAGCGGTCAGAGGGGGGGGGGGTATTCGAATGCTACGTTTTTTTTCAGGGGGGGTTTAGGTTTTGTGACCAAATGTTACGAGGGGGGAGGGGGGGCTTAAAAATCATGAAAACAATGTTACGTCATTCAGGTGTGTTCCCTTAGGTGCGCGTCATTTTTCGTTGTTAATATTATTCCCCACATGAAACGAAGCGCTTTCGTATTGTGGTCGACGGTAGCGGTAGATGCATTTGCCAACACTTACTCCAGTAAAGCCGTGTCTAATTTTCAATGTGAAAACACTTTTCTATTGTGTTGGCCGTGCACATTAGGCCTCTGCCAGGCTAAACGCAAAAAGCGGCGTGAACCGTTTCGCCCGGCCGTAGGTTAATGTGCAGCCGTAAATAGAGCTGTGTAAAAGTATTCTACTTCAACCTCGCGGTCGTGGCTTTGCACACAACCCTCCTGTGATTTTTTATTTTAAGTACACCATCCTCTACGTATTCTTTCAGTCCTTGTGACAGCTGATACAGTGTCTGAAGTTCTCTGTATGCCGCCCGGCTGATTAAAATGACAAGATGAGCTTCGGTATTCCTCTCATCCAATATTCTCTTCGAGACTTCCACCGTCTCGCTTGGTATCAGGCCATCTGATAATGCTTGGGAAAAATCATCATACGAAATGTTGACGAGTTGTTGCTCATCCTCGTCCTCAGCGATGTCCACAATGTCTATGGCACTCAAATCTTGTATTGTGCCATTTAATTCATCTGAAGTGTTTTTCTGCTGCTCTAGCAGGCGTTGTACCTGATACTGCATTCCAAACAGCTTTAGTCTCAATATTGTCAGCGTTGGAGATGTCTCTTTCAATCCCCAAATTGCTATAAGTAGTCTATGGTCCGTGTAAACGATAAACTTTCGACCAAAAATGTAATGTTTGAAATATTCTATGGCCCATACAATTGCCAGTAGTTCCTTTTCTATGATATGATACCTGGTCTCTGCACCTACAAGTGCACGACTCGCGAATGCGATCGGCCGGTGCATGGATTTTTCATTTGACAGGACGGCACCAATAGCATAATTGCTAGCGTCTGTCGTAATAACAAAAGTGTCTTGGTAATCTGGTCGGTCTAAATCCGGCTCTGTTATCAGTGCATTTCTTAGAAATTCGAACGCTTCCTGACATTCCTTTCCCCACTGACACTTAGACGGTTCTATTTTCAAATTATGTTTGCGCAGAGCTTGTAATACTTTGCGCAAGCTATCATTATGGTCGGTGATAGTGTCACCGAAAACTATAATATCATCGAGGTAGACAAACGCTTCCACGTCCCCTATCTCAAACAAAACGGTATTCATCAATTTCTGAATTTTAATCCCATTGGCATTCGTGTGAATTCGAAATGACCTTTTGGTGTTGAAAATGCTGTTTTAGCCGCATCTCGGCGATCAATCGGGACTTGGTAAAAGCCCGATTTCAAATCAATTGAGGAAAAGTATTTTGCGTCGCCAACATTGTCCATTATCTCATTTATGAGAGGTATTGGGTAAACAAATGGTTTGGTGACTTCGTTCAAAGATCTGAAGTCGACCACAATACGATACCTCTTATTACCGTCAGCATCCGGTTTTTTCGGTACGCATAATACCGGTGCATTCCAAAGGCAAGTGTTGGGTCTTATAATACCCTGCGCCCTCATTTCCTCGATTTCTCTGTTAATGTGCCTTTTTGTAGCTTCCGGAAATCTGTACTGCCTTTAATTAATAGGCACATCTGATGAGGTTTCAATAGTGTGTACGGCGGCGTCAGTCGTAGTTAATCTGTCGCTTTCCAAAAAGAATATGTCTGCGAAGCTTTCAACTATATTCTTCACTGTCTTAAATTCCATATCAGGCAAGTGGGCCAAATTTAACACTTGCCGTAGTTCTTCAATTCTTGCTATACCTTTTGACTCCGGTATCAGCTTATACTCCAACAGGTCACAGTCAAGCCTCGAGTCTAGGTCTAGCTCGGGCATTATAATATTCTTCGAGTCAATAAAATTGTTCTTCGGCTCTTCATCTCGATATGTTTGGTACTCGCTATTTATTTCGTTTTTGTCTACGACCGCCTCATTGCGGGCTGTGTTGCTAGTTCCTCACACCCCGTTCTGCACCACGACTCTATTTCTGGCTGCCACATAAACATTTCGACTAAGGACTTCCTCCTTGGGCATGCTCCACGGACTCATGTCGTCCGGACCTCTGTTGCCGTGTTTCTTGAACACGATGTAATCAAAATTATTCCCAATTTGAATGCTTCTTTAAAAACTCTGTCCCGATTATTCCGTCGCTTGGCAAATTTTCTAATATATGAAATTGTGTCGGGATTAGGAAATTTCCGAATATTAAATCCAACGTAATTGTATCTGAGGTTCGCACAATGCGCAGTGCTACAGAACGACAATTTAGGCGGAAATGGAGTTTTCGATACATTTTTGTGATTTTAGAGCCATACTTTATATGGCGAAGTTGCCTATTATAATTTGGTCTACATTTAAACTGAGGTGAAAATTAGGGTGGTCCTAGAACCAACGAAATAAACCAACTAGAATTTTTATTTGTGGAAAAATGTAATTTTATTTTCAGTAAAGATGTAGATCACTTGATTTTAAGCAGCTTTGTTGAAGACTACTTTCTTGTAGCTCTTAAATTGACTGAATTAAAGCAATTTTGCCTAGGGTAGCTCTTGAAAAACGATTTTTTCGCTCTACTTTGTTTGATTCAATTTTCGCAATAAAATTATGTTCAGACAACTTTTAGAGCTTTAAAAGACGCAACTTTTGGTGGCTATACTTTAACGATATCTTTTATGGGTGAAAAGCTATTAAGCTTTTAATTTTTAAAATACGCCCTTTTCAACTGTTGATATCTCTGAATGGGGCAGATGAAAAAAATATCTTCTGGTTTCATTTGAAAGAGCAACTTTTGTACTTTTTCATAAAAAAAATTGGAGATAAGTTATTTCTTAAAATCGAATAAAATAAGTTTGAATATGATCATTTTCATTCGAAAAAGTAAGGTTTTTTATTTGATAAAACTGATGTACATATTCTTTGGTAAAATTGAAGATAAGCTATTTTTCGAAACTTTTTACGTAGAATTACGTCTCATTTGATTTTCAATAAAATTTGTATACGTATCTTCAATCAAAAAAATTTCAAAATATTAAAATTTATATACGACACAATCTTTAAAATAACTTTCGGCAGTTACAAAACGATGGAATTGCTGTAAGTAATGCAAAAAAAATACTTTTCTCTTCCGTTTATGCATAATTGGCAAAATTTAATGTTCGTTATTTTGAAAAGAAAGTTTTAATGTTTAATCAATTTTCGTGCTTCTGTTGGTAGATGTGACAAACTTTCGCATTGGGCAGTACGTCGGTTGTTTAGCAAAATGACGGGATCGGATGTTAGCAGAAGCCTCTTGAAAACGTCTTCAATGTTCACGATTCGGCTGAATTTTCTTGAGTGGTGTTCTCGAAACTTTCTGATACACTCGTTGCGGGTCTCCTGGGCTTCTTCACTCAACATTTCCAGTGGCAATGCAGCGGTTCTCATTATATTACTACTGTGTAATAAAAGTTTATGCACTGTAGGAGAAAGTACATACCAATCATATAATTCACGATAAATTTCGTGAGTTTCCCTGGCAAAAGCTTCGAAAGCCTCAATGTCGATTTCTTTCTTGCTATTGACTACTGTGAGAAGGTTCCCAAATCTGAACAGAATATTTTTATTTAGTCCTGTTATTTCAGCAACTGCGTCAACCTCGCTAAAAAAGCGACGGGCAGTGTTGCCGTCGTTCGAGTTACCTCCCCCCGGAAGCGGTTTGTTTAGCCTCAGCCGTAACTGCTCTTTAAGAGCCAGTCGGATAGAAGCCTGACGGTCTTTCAGTATGGTATTACTCTTGCTGACACGCCATGAAGGCTTTGGCAGTGTCAAACGATAGCTGATATTTAATATAAGCTCCATAGTTCGAATTCGAGCGTGGAGTGGTGAAAAGACATACTTCAATACATCGGGAACGTTGAAAGCTTGAGCACCAACAGCGTTGTTCAACAACTTTACTGATCTTAGGCAAATGTAACACTGCTGTGAGTGAGTTCCTGCCACGTCATTGACCACCTTCGTAACAACCATTGAAAAAACGAGCTTTGCTGCAATTTTCAAATCCACTCCTTCAACACTGAGTTTTGTCGGTACCAGCTTTTGAATTTCTGCTTCCATTTTACTCACTTCGGCCCTCGTTAACTGCGCATTTTATTTGGAAAATATTAGTTTAATTGGACGGCTGAGCGATACCGAAGAAGGTATATCGTTGTTCCAGATGATTTCCTCTTTTCCATTTCCAAACTGTCGTCGAATGATTCGGATCGGAACCAAGGACATCGCAAATATATAAGCATCACTGTATTCCTTAAGCTCATTATCGTTATCCTCATCAAAAAACACCTGCTTGAATCTTTATATAGAAATAGGAAAAAATTAAAATGCATTTGATTCTACTATTTCCGATTTACTATGTACCTTGAATGGTTGGAACTCCCATCACAACCCCATTTAAAAATCACTTGTACCCAATCTTCCTGCAGAATGTCTTTATTGAGGAACTTGATAAGGCGTAGCACTGTATGGTCTATTAAAGACTGTAGAGATATTTCCGCACATGACGGTTTGATGGTGATACCTTGAAATGTTTTGAATTGAACAAAATATTATAAATATTTTAAAAGCTTCTGACATCTAGCTTCTCAATAAAGATCAGAAAAATCGAATAGTATTTACCGTTTGGATAACTATCTTGTTTGGCCAATAAAACCTTGTTGTAGCTAGGATACAAATGAACGCCCCTATTCAAAGTAGTCATCCGAATGTCATGGTACTGCCTTTTGGAGAAATTGTTTCTGCAAATAAACGCTATGGCTTCTTCCGCGGTATATTCTTCAATCTGTGGTACGTTTTCGAAAGACTCTGTTGCTGATTCCGGAGATCGTACGAGACTTTCAATTCTCTTTCCAACCGAACGAAATCCACAACGGCTAATACATAGAGCAGAGGCCATACCTAGCTCCTCCGGTGAATGATTGTTAGTTAAATCATGCAAACGGGTTTGTTTGCTTCTTCGGCCCAAATCGGAAAATGGTTTCAAAGTAGGTTTTTCCACAACAGTTTGCTTAATTTTGAACACCACATTTCCACTTAGCCACGTTGAATTTACGGTGAGAAAACGATTCTTCGGACGATTACATTTTTTCCACAATTTCCAGAACATTAAACTAAAAAGTCTTAATTTTTTACGTGAGGCGGCACTGGGAAACCGTTGACTAACGAAATCAATCAAATCACTAAGTTTTCTTCCTTCAATAAGAAGGTTCGCTAAATCGCTTCGTGGAACTTCCATCTTGAAAAGTCGTATTGCAATGATTGTTCCTCAGAAACAAGCAGGTTCCCAGGCAACACACGTTGTTTAGGAACAACACAATTTGCGCATGCGCAAATGTGTTGCTACGCCTGCGTGAATGTGTACTGTGGTGTTAGGTTGTACTAGTAGTGAACGCGAGTATGAGAACGTTGTCTGAAAGTTAACATGTTGCTATTTCAGGATTTTTAATGAAAACCAAGTATATCCTGCACTGTATTGACGAAAATACACCAACACATATTTACTCCAAAATGTACATCTTCAGAAGTTTTGAAAACAACATATAGAGAATTTTGCCGAAAAATTAGACGCGAGGTTAAGCGTAAAATACTGGTTACATGAAAAAATCGTTAATTTATCAGATATGGTAATGCTACTATCTATCAGTCAGTTCAAGAGATACAAATTTTTTTATTGCAAAGTTATCTTAAATTGATTCACTTTCAATTTTACCGAAGCATATGTACATCAGTTTTATCAAATAAAAAAACTAGGCTGTAAAAACCTTAATTTTTCGACTGAAAATGATCATATTCAAACTTATTTTATTCGATTTTAAGGAATAACTTATCTCCAATTTGTTTTTGTGATAAAGTACAAAAGTTGCTCTTTCAAATGAAACCAGAAGATATTTTTTTCATCTGCCCCATTCAGAGATATCAACAGTTGAAAAGAGCGTATTTTAAAAATTAAAAGCTTAATAGCTTTTCACCCATAAAAGATATCGTTAAAGTATAGCCACCAAAAGTTGCGTCTTTTAAAGCTCTAAAAGTCGTCTGAACATAATTTTACTGAGAAAATTGAATTAAACAAAGTAGAGCGAAAAAACCGTTTTTTAAGAGCCACCCTAGGCAAAATTGCTCTAATTCAGTCAATTTAAAAGCTACAAGAAAGTAGTCTTCAACAAAGCTGCTTAAAATCAAGTGATCTACAACTTTACTGAAAATAAAATTACATTTTTCCACAAATAAAAATTTTAGTTGGTTCATTTCGTTGGTTCTAGGACCACCCTAATTTTCACCTCAGTTTAAATGTAGACCAAATTATGATAAGCAACTTCGCCATATAAAGTATGGCTCTAAAATCACAAAAGTGTATCGAAAACTCCATTTCCGCCTAAATTGTCGTTCTGTACCACAGTGCAATGTTGCGGCCGATACCTCCAAAAGTGGTTAAATTCTGTGTATTTACCGGTACATTCAAACGGTTTACAATGCTTATATTCGTACATGCACCTGTATCTACGATCAGGTTTAACGTAAATTGGACATTCTGCCTAGCCAGCAGTGTTAACATTAAGTACCCTTTGACATCGTAATAGACGCGGTTAGCCACACAAGCGCTGTTATCTCTTATGTGATTGTACGCGGTCTCCCAATCTGATAATTCTATGTTGCTGGGTTCATCTGTGCACATACGCCAGTTGACGTCCTGACACAATTCTGCGAAGTCATCGCTGAAATACTCTTGTGCAAACGGATCTTTCAAACCTTGTTTCGGGTAATTTGTATCCCTCCTTCCAGTATGGTTTATACTCAAAATATTTCGGTGTCTGCGGTCGCACGAGTGATCGGACAGTCTGTTCATTGATCCGCTCGGACCATAATAATTTTGCTGCTTGTTTCTGGCATAGTTCTCCTGATTACGCCAATGTCTAGGAGCGTCGTGATTGTTATAACTAGGCCGATTCCCGCTTTATCTTTCATAATTTCTAGTCCTACGGCTAATATGCTTATTTCTTTTGAGCCACCTCTTTTCATAACTCGTACCCGTGTGGTTAATTGAGAAGATATTTCTGCTTCTGAAACAATGCTTGAGCGCGGCGTGCTGTTTTTTCGAGCAATTCTAAGCCACGCAAGTGGTTCTCAATATCGGAGATATGTTTGATCTCCTGTTCATAACTTTCTAAGTAATCCAGCAGCTTTTCTAAATTAAATGCGCTCCTCTACTTCCGGCGGCTTCTTTCAATAAGCTGTCGTGCAGCCCTGCTATGTAATGTAACCGTAGACTCACTATCATACAGGACTTCTCACATTTGTTTTCGTAGAAGTCGATTTGTCTCTTAATTTTAAGTACTTTTCTTTTGTATTCAGGGAAGTTCTCATACACTCCCTGCCTCAACGTTTCTACCTACATAATTACCGCTCCTATAGATATATTTTCTCCAAATTCCTCTAATAAATCCTGCTTAACCTGTGGCCAAGCATTTGCGTTGATACGATGTATTGCGGCAGCAGCTCTGCCTTTTAATTTCAATAGAACAATCTAAACCAGTGAAGCATGTGATACTCCTTCTGGTATTCCTAGGGCAAAATGCTCAATATGGTAAATGAACGCTTCTAGTTCGTCTACCGATCCGTCATATTCTGGGATGCACTGCATGGCATCTCTTTCTGGGAACGTGTACTCCATTTTACAATCAATATTACTCTCCCTGATAAAAAAAAATATTCCCAAAGCTTCTTTTAAATAATTGTAAACTATTTCAAAACTCTTTCTAAATAATAAAGATTCTATATTGCTGATATTGTATTATAAAAATTAATAGCACTGTGAAATATCCGTCTACAAAGACGACTGTAAAGGCTCATGTGGCCTTCTTTCTCTTTTTTTTAGATATCACTAGCGATTCTGTTGACCAGATGTGATAACGTAGCGTGACCGACTCTAATTTCTTCGTCGTGCCATCAAAAAATCTGAACACCAAGGTTCAGACCATTTGGTGTTAAAGCTTCAACGTTTATTTCTATTAATCAATCAATCAATTATTCTAATAATATTTTTTCCCGACATATCTGAGCTTAAATAGTCTTTAAGTGTAATTGAACCAATTTTACAACTAATCAAAAATTGTAAATGTACAAATTAGATGGCGTTAAGAGCTCTTTCATAAGAATATTGTAACTTCCGTCTCCTTACGACAACATTCATCATAACATATCCTTGCAGTCTGTTAACATTCTCCCCCCCCCCCCCGCGGATATTTAAATTTGTTGCTGCGCGCGTTGCGCTTATTGATCCAATTTTTTCTTTGACCTACTTAACATTTCATCGCTACTGTTTTGCTTATGCTAGCAGCACGATCTACCATCGGCCATTAAAATTGCTGCATACAAACCGCGACCTTGACCGCATGGCACAGCTGATCGCAATAACACTGTGAAATACGTCACAGATTCAACCTGGTGGCATAAGAACGGAACGACAAGCATTCTAGCGTATGCTACTATACTGTATAAGTGAAGACGCGATCGCAAAGGCTCTCACGCTGTTTTTATATCGCTGACGATAACGTAGCCCCCAATTTACATACTTTCAATATGGCTACCATTGAGCTGAAACTCTCTTTCAGAACAATTAAGGTGAGTTCCATGTGCGCAACTCTGTCTGTTTGCGTTCTATAATTCGTCTTGCCATCGGTGTTGCCGCAGGCACTGCTATTTAATTAGTCAGGTCGTGCAAATGTCAACTAGTTTATTTCGCTGGTACGGAGTCACATTATTTTTGCGCGAAATGAATGAACTTTTTTGTTATAGGGAAGAAAACCGAGAACTTACCGGTTAAAATTCATCTTCCTGTTGCGACAGATTCGTCTAAAAAAGAAACAAATAAATCGAGTTCGTGTAATGTTAGGTTTTTCCAACACTTTTTTACACTATTTACAAACTGGTAATGAAAATCCT
Organism: Wyeomyia smithii; assembly: GCF_029784165.1. Lineage (NCBI taxonomy): Eukaryota > Metazoa > Arthropoda > Insecta > Diptera > Culicidae > Wyeomyia > Wyeomyia smithii. Next base: position 153,270,363 of record NC_073696.1, read on the forward strand.
TATCATACACAACAAATCTTATGTTTTATGCGCGACGTAGCTTCGCACTTGTCCATTTTTAATAATTTTTCACTTCGTCTTTACTCGTATTATCTTCTATACATATAAAAATGCAGCTCTGTCTGTCTGCCTGTCTGTCTGTCTGTCTGTCTGTCTGTCTGTCTTTCTGTCTGTCTGTCTGTCTGTCTGTCTGTCTGTCTGTTCCATATAGGCTTGGAAACTACTGAACCGATCGGCGTGAAATTTTGTATATAGGGGTTTTAGGAGCCGAGAAAGGTGACTAAGATAGTTCGAGACCCCTCCCTCTTCTGGAAGGGAGGGGTCCCATACAAATGAAACACAAATTCATGCACATCTCGAAAACTAAGAAAGTAAATGGAACAAAATTTGGCAGGTGGATGTTTTTGGGGCTAACAAATATATCTAGAATAGTTCGATACTCCTCCCTCTTCTGGAAGGGAGGGGTCCCATACGAATGAAATACAAATTCATGTACATCTCGCAAACTAACCAAGCAAATGGAACCAAATTTGGCAGGTGGATGTTTTTAGGGGTAATAAATATAACCATTATTGTTTGACACCCCTCCCTCTACGAAAGGGAGGGGTTCCATCCAAATGGAACACTAATTTCTGCACATCTCAAGAACTAACCAAGTAAATGGAACTAAATTTGGAAGGTGGATGTTTTTAGGGGTATCAAATATATCCATAACAGTTTCACACCCCTCCCTCTTTTAAAGGGAGGGGCCCATACAAAAGAAACACAAATTTCGCACAGCTCGAGAACCAATCCACCAAATAGAACCAAATTTGGCATGTAAATGTTTTTAGAGGTAATAAGTATGTCTATAATGGTTCGTCACCCCTTCCTCTTATGTGAGGGAGGGGTTCCAAACAAATGAAACACAAATTTCTGCACATCTCGAGAATTAACCAAATAAATGGAACCAAATTCGGCAGGTGAATATTTTTAGGGGTAACAAAGATGTCTATAATGTTTCGACACCCCTCCTTCTTCTGAAAGAAGGGGTTCCACACAAATTTCTGCACATCTCGAGGAATAATCAAGCAGATGGAACCAAATTTGATATGTTGAGGTTTTTGAGAGCAAGAACAATTTTCGACTCCAGACGCCATTGTTAAATTTAAGATGGAAACTTCCGGTTTCTATCCGGAAAATGTCTCCAAATATCATTTTAAAATCCAAGATGGCGACTTCCGGTTTCTGAAAAACAGTGGCAAATGACCAAATATGGGTGTTTCAGGGATTGTTATGATGCATTGAAGCCACAAACCGACCTCAGACAACATTTTTAATTGTAAGATGGCGACTTCCAGTGACTGTAAAAGAGACGAAAATGACCAAATACCACCCAATATGGGTGTTTCTTTAACCAGAATGACGCGCAGAGGCCAGAAATTGTCTCTGAATACCATTTTGAAATCCAAGATGGCGACTTCCGGTTTCTGAAAAACAGCGAGATATGACCAAATACCACCCAATATGGGTATTTCCGGAATCGTGATGATGCACTGAAACCACAAATCGACCTCCGACAACATTTTGAGTTCTAAAATGGCGACTTCTGGTGACTGGAAAACTGCCGAAAATGACCAAATACCACCTAATATGGGTGTTTTTTTAACCAGAATGACGTTCGAAGGCCAGAAATTGTCTCCAAATACCCTTTTGAAATTCAAGATGGCGACTTCCGGTTTCTGAAAATCAGCGGCAAATGACCAAATATGGGTATTTCCGGAATTGTTATGATGCATTGAAGCCACAAATCGACCTCAGACAACATTGTGAATTGTAAAATGGCGACTTTCGGTGACTGGAAAAGAGACGAAAATGACCAAATACCACCTAATATGGGTGTTTCTTTAACCAGAATGACGCGCAGAGGCCAGAAATTGTCTCCAAATACCATTTTCTCCGGTTTCTGAAAAACAGCCAAAAATGGCCGATTTTCATCCAATAGGATATGCTTCGATACCAGAATGATATACAGGAGTTAGAATCGACCACAGACACCATTTTGAATTCTAATATGGTGACATCCGGTTTCTAGAAAACAGCCGAAAATGACTAAATAACACCTATTATGGGTGTTTCTTGAACCAGAAATACGCTCAGGGGCCAGAAATTGTCTCCAAATGCCATTTTAAAATCCAGGATGGTGACTTCCGGTTTCTGGAAAATAACCTGAAGTGACCAAATACCACCCAATATGAGTGTTTCTTTAACCAGAATGATGCATGGAGCTGAAAATTGACCTCAGACACCATTTTGAATTGTAAGATGGCAACTTCTGGGAAATAGCCGAATACTACTACATATGAATATTTCCGTAATCGAAATAATGTATAGAAGCCAAGCATTGACCCTGGACACCATCTTGAATTCGAAGATGACCACTTTCAGTTTCTGGAAAACAACGATGATAACTGAATACCACCCAATATAAGTATTTCCGGAATAGAGGTGATGTACTGAAGGCAAGGCTCCAAATAGAATGAAAAAAAACTTGGTTCTGGCTTTCTGCTATCAAGTTTCTTTTTTTTGCATATGACGATTCCCCACCCTAATAAACACATCGCAAGAAAAAAAATGAATTTGAAATATTTGAAATTATTCAATTAAACACAAGAATGGGCGGGACGAAGTTTGCCGGGTCGGCTAGTTATAGTATAATTGTTTACTTGATCATATTACTTTCCTTCCTTTTGTTCCTAGTGTGTACTATGCAGGTACCCACTGTGTAGCTTCATTATCACTCTAATCCACTTTTACATTTTTTTTCCTGCGAGCGAGAACCAAGTTTATTTTTAACACTATTAAAGTTTGTACACAATGTTCCTCCTTACTATTTTCTGGTGTTTTTTCCCCTGTTTATAACACCTAGATAATCGTTTTCCCGAACTTTGTCTCTGTTAAGTCTCACAGAACATCTTTCCTAGCTATCAATTCACAGTTTTCTTAACCTTTTCAATCATTAATATCATCCTGTTTTACATCGTTTTCACAATTTGATCGAAATCCGTTCACCGACGAATATTTCGCTTTGTTATCGTTCTGTCACTCGTTTATCACTTAAACTTTATACTTTATATTATTTTAAAACTTCGGACTGATTAACTGGCGCGAGTTTTTCTGTCACCACCGTGTAGAGCAACGTTGCCAACCTTCAAGTTTTTCCTGGATATCTCCAGTTTTTTTTGCACACCAGCGAAACAGCTAAAGGTTGAATATCTCCAGTTTTTGGAAAATTGTTCCAGTTTTATCCAGCTTTCTATTCGTCACCTTATTTATTCATGCCCTTCAGTTTTCTGATGTAAAGTGAATCCCAGTCGAATCTTGAAAAATTCGAGTACGCCGAACTTTATACCTAGTGGCTATAATCTCCATCAGTAAAATATCAAAATAGCAATGCACTTTCTCTGTCACCCTTTTTGTTTACATGAAACAATGCAATTTATGTATATTATTGTTACTTACGCAAAATTTTTGAACCAAAAACCAACAAATTTATGCAGAAGGTTCAAATTTTTGTACCCAGTTTTTTATTTTGAATTCTTCCAGTTTTTCTTGAAAAAAGGTTGGCATCGCTGGTGTGAGAGAATGCCTCTCTACCAGGACTTGTGATTATTAAGAAAAGAATCATACGAAGTCCTATACGTGCACTGTACGTACACGGAACCACTCCATAAGATGTAGATGATGATGGAAATGATGGAAGTGATTAACTTTATTGAGTTACAATTTGGCTTGAATACCCAAGCAACCAGAAGATCTAATTTCACTTAACAAACGAACTTAGAAGTTCACATAAGGTTCGGATTTAGTTCCGCGGAGCTTTCTTGCCGAACAACAAGACACATTACTCACAAACCGAACTTCATTCTAAAAAAAGTACCGTCTACACCTGAAAGCAACTTAAAAGTTCATGAGAAGCTGCTTGTTCCCCTTTATTGTAACCTGGAAGTTCACATAAAGTTCACACGTGAACTTCAAAATCCCCGGAAATTAAAGTTTGGTTAACATTTTATCCGTACTTCTAATCAGCACGAAAGTTCAGCAGGAGCTGCTTACTACTCTTCATTGGAACCTTAAAGTTCACATAAAGTTCACAAGTGAACTTCAAAACCCTTAGAATTCAAGTTCGGTCAGCATTTTGTTCATACTTCTAATCAGCACGAAGGTTCAGGAGAAGCTGCTTGCTCCTCTTCATTGGAACCTTGAAGTTCACATAAAGTTCACACGTGAACCTTAAAGCCGTAGGAAACTAAAGTTCGGTTAGCGTTTTATCCGTACCTTTAATCAGCACGAAAGTTCAGGAGAAGTCTATGTCGTACTTCATTTCCACTTCAAGGTTCATGTTAAGTTCTGACTCGTGCTTTCCTCTACTTTGGCGAAAGTGAAGTTTGCTTCAGGATTAGTGATATAAAATGAGTTTTTCAAAAACAATAAAAAATGTGGTCTATTTTATTATCATCGGAATTTTATTATCCAAATTAATGGCAAAAAGAAAACAAAGCTATGTTAGCTAAGTTTCTCTATCTAAACACTTTCTAGGTAACAATTACAGGAAATCAATTATGAATTCAGATACCCATGAATGTGCAGGTCAAAAGAAAAAATAAACCGGATGTAAGCTGCGATTTCCCGTTAGACATTTGCTGTGCGCGATGCTTTCATCCCTGAGCAATTTGCTCAAATCTTGGGTGTTTTATATGTAGGCCACAGCATGATGTTGCCGGTTTTGGAGGTCCGAATCCATTTCTCGGACACCATCGAGAGTTCTCTGTGTTCCAAGGCGTTGGTCGTTTCGACTGCGGCACACAGCATATCTATTGACCGAAAAAGTTTTTATTGAATTTGAACACTTATCATATTTTGTATATACTGCTTACCAGAATAAAATTTCAGTAAACGTTTGGAAGGAAAATATTGCGTACACAACATTTTTCAATTACATTACCAACGAACTGCAGCAAAATCAAAACAAACTAGAGAACTGTCAGACTTGAGTTCACATTGCGTTCCGCGCGTACTTCTTCTGAACTTGAAAGTTCAGAAAAAGTTCCGCGTCAGCCTTTGCTGAGCTTCCTAGTTCGCATGAGGTTCCGCCTGTACTTTATCTGAACTTTCAAGCTGGAAGAGAGACCCGGTATGTTCCTAGCTATGAACGTGTAGGTAATGAAGAGAAATCAGCACACCGAGTAAAATCGATGCTGATCTCATATAGCGGGAACGGAGCAGTGGTATGAATCTAGGCTTCAAAGAGGGAGGACTCGAGTTCGAAGCTTGTGTGTAGTAAGTTGCAAAAAAAAATATGAAATTTAATATTAATTGAAGCCAGACATTATTCTTCTGATATTAATTTCTTCAGTAAATGATTATCATGGGATTGATGAATCAACACGAATGATGACTGAGAGAATTGAAAAAATGCAAATTGATTTTTATTTTAATTATTTCGAAGTTTTCTTTTCAAGCTGAATAGCGCTCTGTTCAGCGACCTAACCGAACTCAATGTGAACTTTCTAGTTCGGTTTAGAAGCTGCTTTGCATGCTACTCGAAGTTTATTCAACAAATGCGAACTTGAAGGTACGGTTAGTTACTTAAAAATTGAACTGAATAGAATTCTATTCATGATCGTTAGATTGGCTGATTAGTCTAGGAATTCTACTTTTATCCGAACTTTTGGTTACTTGGGTATGAACCTACGGGTAACTCAGAGCAAGAGACTCTCAGTTTACCGTTTATCTAGCTATCTTATTTAGGCCTATAGTATTTCTTGGCCTGTCTCTATTTCGAACTTATTTTTAGTACATACATTCGACTATTTGCTGAGAACATTAGAGCGCGTGCGAGAGCGCGTATTTACTCAGAGCCGCGCGCAACCGTGAGCGCCTGAGAGCAACCATGAGAAACGTTGTGCCTACGGCTTCTGTTTTGCTTATAGTTAAATTGAAAAGGTGTACATGGTGTGGCATGATCGTTAGGATATTTACATTTCGTAAGTCACCGGTCGTTCGACGGCTTATAAGCAGGACGCTTGGTTATTGTTTTAAATAATAAGGATGTTTTGTTCTGTTCGGTTTATAATACAGAATGCCTTGATATTGGTTCTGTTCAGCCAACAATCTATAATAAGGATACTCTAGAATGCTATGTTATTGTAACGTGGTTTTTGCGAGTTAAGTAACTCTTCGGCAAGCTAATGCTCTAGTTTATGTTAAAACCGTTTTGGTTTCACGTGCAAACTGCTTAATATACTGTATAAAGTATACTCGGTAGCAGGCTATTGTTGCCTTTCTCCTAGAAAGGTATAGCAATCACTGAAAAAACCAAAGGTATAAAAATGCTTCAGAGGGTCGAATCTCGTATGTCAATCGACTTAGTTCGACGAGCTGAGCATTTTCTGTATGTGTGTGTGTGTGTGTGTGTGTGTGTGTGTGTGTGTGTGTGTGTGTGTATGTATGTATGTATGCAACGGTCTCCCAATCTCACTCGATTTTCTCAGAGATGGCTGGACCGATTTCCATGAAACTAATTGCAAATGAAAGGTCCAGTTGCCCCATAGAACCCTGTTGAATTTTATCGTAATCGGATTTTTAGTTTCGAGGTTATGTATCAAAATGTGGAAATCACAAAAATCAATATCTCAGTAACTACACAACCGATTTGAACAAAATTGGTATCAAAAGAACGGGCTTGTTTTTTGAACCATTTGTAAATTAACTTTTTAGTGTTTGGACATGTAGTTCAAAAGTTTTGCAAAGAAACGAGTTTCGAAGACTGTTTAATCTCACTCACTTTTCTTAGAGATTGCTGAACCGATTTTCACAAAATTAGTGTCATATGGAAGGTCTAGTTTCCCATAAGACCCTATTGTACTTCATTGTAATTGGACTTTAACTTTGTTCGTTATGTATAATGATGTGAAATCAGGCTATGAAAGGAAACATTATCCTGAGAAAAGTGGGTGAGTTCAAGCATCACCCACTTTTCTCAGAGATGGCTGGACCGATTTTTACGAAATAAGTTGCAAATGAAAGGTCTAGTTGCAAATAAAAGGTCTAGTTGTCTCATAATACCCTACTAAATTTTATTATAATCGGACTGTAACGTTGTCTTTTAACGAAATTTGAAAATCACGAAACTTCATCATCTCAGAAACTACACAACCGATTGGAACAAAACAGGTATCAAATGAAAATATAAACGTTTCCGATGAGTTTATATCATTCACTAATTCTTGCCTTTCTTCAAGTAAGGTATAACTATCACTGGCAAAACCGAAGGTATAAAAGTGCTCCAAACAGTCGAATGGCATATATCACCCAACTCAACTCCATAAGCTGAGCATTTTCTGTATGTGTGTGTATGTGTGTATGTGCAAATTGTCAACCTCACTCGATTTTCTCAGAGATGACTGAACCGATTTTCAAAAAAATATATTCAAATAAAGGTCTAGTTGTTCCATGAAACCCTATTAAATTATACTGTTTTTAGTTTATACCTACTTAAAAATAACCCTTAACATTCGAATTTAATAAAGATTGGACATGTGGTTTAAAAGTTATGGAAAGAAATGTATTCTGGAGACTATTTGATCTTACTCATATTTCTCAGAGATGGCTGAACCAATTTTCATAAAATCAGTATCATATGGAAGGTCTAGTTGCGCCATAAGACTCTATTGATTTTTGCCTTTCTTCTAGAAAGGTATAGCAATCACTGAAAAAACCAAAGGTATAAAAGTGCTCTAAAGGGTCGAATGTCGTATATCAATCGGCTTAGTATGACGAGCAGAGCATTTTCTGTATGGGTGTGTGTGTGTGTATATGTGTGGGTATGTATGTATGTAACGCTCTCCCAATCTCACTCGATTTGCTCAGAGATGGCTAGACCGATTTTCAGTTTTATGAAAAAAATAATGCAAATGAAAGTTCTAGTTGCCTCATAAGACCCTATTGAATTTTATTATAATCTTATCTATTATGTATCAAAATGTAAAAATTATGAAACTTCATTATATCAGAAACTACACAACCGATTTGAACAAAATTGGTTTTAAATAAACGGGCTACCTAAAAAACCCTTAATTTTTGAATTTTATAAAGTTTGGACTTGTAGTTCAAAAGCTATGGACAGAAGCGTGTTCTGGAGACTTTTGAATCTCACTCATGTTTCTCAGAGATGGTAGGACCGATTTTCATAAAATCAGTGTCATATGGAAGGTCCAGTTGCCCCATGATACCCCGTTTATTTTTATTGCAATCGGACTATTACTTTGCCTGTTGTGTTTGAAAATGTGAAATCCAGCTATGAAAAAAAAATGTTTCGAAGACTCCTCAAACTCACTCACTTTTCTCAGAGAATGTTGAACCGATTTCCACAAAATTAGTGTCAAATGAAAGGTCTAGCTTCCTCATAACACCCCAATAAATTTTACTGTAATCGGACTTTAACTTCGTCTGTAATGAATCAAAATGTGAAAATCACGAAACTTCATTATCTAAGAAACTACACAACCGATTTGACAATACTGATTTCAGATGGACAGGCTAGTTAAGGGTTAACTGACGAATCATTATGATTGTACACGTGGTTCAAAAGTTGTGAAAAGCAAGTATTATTCGATATAGAAAAAACATCTTATTATGAACAATAGAATCAAAAGATATATTTTAACGAATGATATGTCGAGTCTACATTTCGCGTCGTATATTTGAAACATATTTATTTCATGTTATTCGCATTTGTTAATGCATGTTCATATATGTTTGAAGATTATGTTTTAAATGTTCGGTATGGTTTCACTGCTACCAATGATTTGTTATTTTAGAGTGATGAATACATCCAGCAAATATTATCAAGGAGTATATTTTTCTGAAATGAAGTGTGTCGTGTAAATCTATTTTAACAAACAATACGTACGAATGAGAAAGGCTTGGTCTGACCGCTAGGTGGATTAATTTAGGTTTTTACTAAAAAATATAATAAATTACAATGAACAGTTACAAGATGCTTTACCTGTAACCTGGTGCGGAGAGGGGGGGGGGAGGTATGACACCATAATTTTCCGCCCGGGAAAAACGAGCTCAAATCAAATAAAGCTTCAAAAGGAAATATAACATCCTACGTCAACTATGCTGTCGTGTATTGGATACCACCCTTCTACTATTTCTTGAAGATATCCTGCATTCTATTTTTTTTGTGACAGGACAATAATTAAATATGAACATGACGGAATATACAAAGGAAAGCAGAGATTACAGGTTTACAAAAAATTTAATATTGAAAAGAAACTTGTTGAACTCTTCAATCGAGAACCCATACTGTTTTTGGATGAAGCGAAACATAGATGATGATGATGATGATGATGGTCCCACTTCATACCCCTTCACCGGTTTGAGCTGGATGATTTATCTATATAAGATATTTTTAGAAACATGCAATGTAACCAGTTGGCAAACAAATAACGGACTGGTTATTAATTTCAGACATAGTAACCCTTCAAATGAATACCAATAATTTAAAAAAGATTGACGAATTTCCAATCCAAGGCTCATCCAGAACGTTTCCAACCCGAAAATTATCTGGACTTGATTGGGAATTGAACCTAATGTTTAAAAGCGTTCATTAATCAAAATTGGTTCTAGATAACGATCTAGAACTACGAGAGAGATCCAATGATACTAAAGTTCTCGTTAACGAGCTCTACAGATCAGAGGCAAACTCAAGCCTTTTCAGTTTTCGCTCCAAACCCTATTTCAAATCATGAAAACAGATAAATTGTTAAAAAGAAAATAAAATAATTCCGAAAATATTACAAACCAAGAAGCAATTTGTCAACTCGATATGCTTTTTGTTTTCATTTCAGGGGTTTCAACCTGATGTACTTAAAATCAAGATTGTCTATGTCAGTCTACGCGCGCGTGACTCAAACAAACTCTTTTTGACATAGGACTACGTCTAACCGCACTATATCGAGATACATTCTGCGGAAACTAAAACCAAGGTGTAACGTTGGAATCAAAGATTTTAAACGGTAATACTGATGTTGGCAACACTGCTATTGTTGTTTGCTAACGTTGTTTTTAACCGCTGATTCAAATTTCGTATTTTCCAAGTGAAATAGTTTCCAATTCCAGTTAGTTATTCCATCAACTGCTTCTTCGAACAACCTTTTTACGCGTGTGACATCGAGTGTAATAATTACTGCAACCCTTTGACGCATTATTCACTATTTGCCACCGGCGACAACCTGCACAGTGTTCTTTTGTTGAAGCTATGGCATCGGCTTGCAAAACTTGCAGCTCCCCTGTAAATGGGATAGATAGAATTGCCTGCCGCGGCAACTCGGCTCTTTGTTCCATCGCACTTGTATTCCGGGATTGCAGCGATCCATTCTGGACGTGATGTCAACATTCAGCGACAATCTTTTTTGGCTGTGCGATGAGTGTGCCAACAAATTCAGCGAATGGTTGCAACACCCGGCTACCGCCAGCCCCCCCGCCACCGACTCATTGATGCTGTGTGAAGCTGTCGATAGATCAAACACGGTCGTCACTGATCTTTCATCTCGCATCGAAAAGCACTTCCCGATAAGCGCTGCAGCTCCAGCTCAAAAAATCTTCTATTCTCAGCGACAACCCGGAGAACAACCGACACCTAAAAGGAGTCGCGAAGACAATGCGAAATTTCGTACCGCTGCGGCTGGTGTCTGTGGCACGAGATCAGTTCAGTGCAAAATAAAAACCGTTGCTGATGAACGGCAACAGTTTTGGCTTTCTTTGAGCCGGCTAGATCCGAGCCATACTGCTGATGATATTGTCGCTATGTCACAGGAATGCCTCGGTATCAGCGAAACGCCGAATGTTGTTAGACTGGTGAAAAAAGATGCTGATCTTACGAAGTTGAACTTTGTTTCTTTCCGGGTAGAGGTACCAAAAGAGCTAAGGGACACTGCTTTACGAGCTTCTACATGGCCCACCGGAGTTTTTGTTCGAGAGTTCGAATTGATCCAGTACGACCAAATAGATTTCGCCAATTGGCCCATTCAAACGCTGTTAAATTGTTAACCGAGAGTCAGCCGGCTCTCGCACAAGTTAAGTATCTTCCGTTTTATACTTCTGACGACGAATGTTTAGATTCTGATTCGTGTTTTAGTATGCATGATAATGCCCCCGTTTCAACAAGTCCGTCGCCGATCGAATCCAGGACGCCTAATGCTTGCAGAGCCAACTCGCCGAATCAGCTTTATTATCAGAACACTTGTGGCATGAATTCGAACATCGACGACTATCTGCTGGCTTCCTCAGAAGGATACTACGACTTCATTACGCTTACAGAAACTTGGCTGGATGATCGCACTCAATCATCGCACTTATTCGGCTCTGAGTATAAGGGCTTTCGCTGCGACCGCAGCCCTATCAACAGCCAGAAAAAGACCGGTGGAGGTGTGCTCATTGCTGTCCATCGCCGGTTGAATGCGAACATAATCCACGAGACTTCTTGGAACATTCTCGAACAGGTTTGGGTGTCCGTCCAATTGTCTGGTCGAAAGCTATTTATCTGCGCTATCTATTTTCCACCGGATCGAACACGCGACAAGCTACTGATTGACACTCATCTTCAGTCTTTGTCAACGATAGCCGCCAGAGCTAAGCCGTGCGATGAGATCATCGTTATTGGGGACTTCAATTTACCAGGCCTATTCTGGCGTCCCTCTCGCGACGGTTTTCTTTATCCTGACCCGGATCAGTCCACTTTTCATGCCTGCGCCTTGGATCTATTAGACGGTTACAGCGCCGCAGGACTGCAGTAAATCAATTGTAAAACGAACGAGAATAGGCGTTGTCTAGACCTCTGTTTTGTCAGCACTAATGACACGGCACCGTCCTTGCTTACGCACCTGATCCACTCGTGAAGAACGTTCCTCATCACCCGGCACTTGTTTTGTCGCTCAACGATCGATTTAAAATTGACTACCGGGAACCTTCTACTCGATCTAATTTCAACTTTCGGCGAACCGACTTTGACGGTTTGATAAATGCGTTACTATCTGTCGATTGGATAGGCAGCCTAAATTCAACTGACATCGATTGGGCTGTAAACGATTTTTCCCGCGTTTTAAATGGTCTGATAGAAGTGTTTGTCCTTAAAACACGGAACCGATCGCAGAAATACCGTCCGTGGCAGACACCGGCTTTACGATGCTTAAAAACGTTGAAAAGCTCTGCGTTGAAGAGGTTCTCAGCGAGTGGTGCCCTTATACTTCGCAAACACTACCGACAGTTGAACCACGAATATAAGAGACTTCGCCGACGGTGCTACTCTAATTACAGACTGCGTATGGAAGGCAAACTGCGAGCTGATCCAAAGAAATTTTGGAAGTTTGTCAATGAACAACGGAAGGAATCAGGCTTACCATCCACGATGGAATTCGCCGGTAAGAAAGCTGATAATGTTGCCTCTATTTGCAGAATGTTCGCAATTAAATTTTCTAGCTTATTCAGCAACGATACACCAACGGATAGGAAAATTTATGACGCTGCTAATAACGTTCCTCTCCCTGGCCGCTCCATCACCTCGGTCAACATTGATGACAATGCTATCCTTGTAGCTGCTAGTAAATAAAAACATACGTACTCCCCAGGCCCGGATGGTATTCCAGCAACACTACTTAAAAAATGCATTACTGGCTTGATCACACCGCCTACCCACTTGTTTCGGTTGTCACTCGCTACTGGTAGAATTCCCACAACTTGGAAACAGGCATTTTTGTTTCCAATCCACAAAAAAGGCTTTCGCTCAAAAATAAACAATTATAGAAGGATTTCGGCTTTGTGTGCAGTTTCGAAGCTATTCGAGCTAGTCGTTCTCCAACCAGTTTTTTCTCATTGCCAATGCACTATTGCGGACGATCAACATCGATTTCTTCCTAAACGCTCCTGTGCTACTGACTTGCTTTGTCTGACTAGTTACGTGCTTGATAGCTTTGTCAAACGGTGTCAAACCGATGTGATTTACACGGACCTTTCGGCTGCGTTCGATAAAGTAAACCATCAAATCACTGTTGCCAAACTCGATCGCTACGGATTTAGCGGCAACTTGCTTCACTGGTTTGAATCCTACCTGCGGGGACGAACTCTTAGAGTAAAAATCGGCGACGAAATATCGGAATCATTCGTTGCTACTTCTGGGATTGCCCAAGGTAGTCATCTTGGCCCGCTGGTGTTTTTGTTGTATTTCAATGACGTACATCACTCGTTGAAATGCCCCCGCCTTGCCTTCGCTGATGACTTGAAACTGTTCAATGAAATCAAAAACGTCGAAGACGCCACTCTTCTTCAACAACAGCTCAACTATTTGCAAGCTGGTGTAAACTGAATTGCATGATACCAAACTCCGAGAAATGCTCTGTGATAACGTTTACCAGAAAGCACCGCCCACTCCATTTCGATTACACGTTTGATAGGTCTCCAATACAGAGAGTGGAATGCGTCAAGGATCTTGGAGTTCTCCTTGATTCCAAACTCACCTTCAAGCAACACATATCGTTCATTGTTGCTAAAGCCTCTAGGCAGCAGGGAGTGATTTGTCGCTTGACGCGGGACTTTAGAAATATACAATGTTTAACGACGCTCTACTGCTCCCTTGTTCGGTCTTCGCTAGAAATTTGCTCTACTGTCTGGATTCCTCACTACAACAACACAATTCATCGCATCGAAAGCATCCAGCGCCGGTTTGTGCGTTACGCACTTAGAATGCTCCCCTGGCGACAGCCCATGCGCAATACCCGATATGAGGACCGCTGCCAGCTCCTCCAGCTTGATACTCTCCAGCTTCGCCGAGAAACAACTTCCTTTCCGCCGCACTAACTACAGTGCTAACGGTGCCATCATTGGTATTCAGCGAGCTTTCAACCGAGTTTCATCTGCCTTTGATTTTCATCTATCGCATCGAGTTTTACGTTCCAAATTTATTTCTCTGTTTCGTAGTATTTTATATTAATTAACCATTAGGACTAGTTATTTATGTCTGTTGGTATTGGCAATAAATAAAATAAAATAAAATAAAAATAAGTAACCACATGATGGATTACAATAATCGATATGTCGTTGGATTGACAAAACGATAGACAATTTTGTGATTCCTCAGTTATCATTATCATTTCATTGTTGAACAGTAAAAATTTAATAAAAGTTTCAAGGTCGAATTTTCACGAACAATGTACCAATCACATGCGAGCACGCCTGGCACAGACTTCATGAGTAGACACCAACTGCCTGCTGTGATATCCTGTATAGCAGTGGCAAAAAAAAAATTGACAAAACCTCCTCATCCCAATAGGTCAACTAATGTTTGCTTTAATGTGCCTAGACTATTTTGATGTCTTGAAGTAAAACTTTTTCGGAAAGTTCGTAACCACCGCCACTATCAGACAGTTTTACGTTCTGCTGTTAGAATGTTATTAAAACTGATGTCTTGAAGGATAACGTGCTGGCACAGGCAATGTATGAATAGAGCGCTGATCACTCGTCGTCTATCAGTGCAGTAGAACTCGATATTCATTTGTGTGCAGCCTAGCCAAGTGAAGACTACAATGCCGCTGTCGACGCACAGTGTGGCGTGTTGGGTTGACGCGTAAGTATCATTTTGCGATCTGGAACACAATCGAATTGCCGTTTAATTGACCTTCTTCTTCTTCTTGTTTCGTATAGTAGCAAACATCAGAATTTAATACAGATTATTCGGGTGCCGGCAAATATGCTCCGCCACCGGGGACAACAAATTCTGTACGTGTCGGTACAGGCAGACAGCAGGGTGTATAAATTAGGTTCATTGTACAGATAAAATGCGTTGTTTATTTTTGAACATTGTTTTTCTCTTGTCCATTTTAAATTTTCTGTTAATATACATGTTTTGTTTAAAAACTGTAATTCTTTATCGTTATTTTTTTCCACGAATTTGTAACTGCAGGAACATTTTACTATATGACATTTTTGCCGCTTGGTGATCGGAGAGTGAGACATCTTCACAAAACAAATAAATATTGTTTAATTTGTACTAAATCGTACTCAATTCAGGTCTGTATAGCCTTTTCGCGTATTTTAAAATTATCGAAAAAATAAGCTAAAATATGATATAACTTTGTAAGGAAAAGTCCTGGAGATATATGACCTTTGGCGAAAACATGTGTTTTGGGCGCCCTAACAAATCCTCTGAACAATACTTTCGTGTAAAATGCAACTAACAAAAGTTAAGTACAAAAAACTAACTTTTAGGTAAGTTCCATGTTATATACTTTATAACTTTGTACCAAAAAAAGACAGGGTTTTCCTTTGTTCAACAAAGTTTCATATTTTTGAATCTTTGCTGAATAAACTATTCTTCTATCTCTTAACACAAAAAAGTTATTTATTTTTATTTTTAGTATAGTAAACTTTTCATGCTTTTGCATGGAGCTGAGATTTTGGCATTTTTATATGTGATGGAAAACTATGCATTTTAACAAATATGTTGAATAACTGTTTTATTTTGGGACATAAAAAACAACAATGTTTAGAAAACAAATGCATTTTCAGATGGCTGATAACTTAGTAGAAGGTTTAAAAATTCGGAAAAATTTGTGAAAAAAGTTAGAACGGAAATCGTGACTTTTAGTGCCTTCTATTTGAAAACTCTATGGTGCTCTTAATATATAAGAGATAGAAACATGATGTCTTCGGTAAAGTTTCTTGTTTTAATATAACCTAAAACTTTGTCGAAGACACCGTGCGTCTATCTTATTTTGATTAAAAAGTAAATTTTTTATCTCACTCATAGGTGGATTGATCACCCATCTTTCTACATTAAAAGATGCATTTTTAAATATCCTGAAACTCCTCCGAACATACCTTATCGCTATAATCATTATTTGAATCACAATTTAGGAAATTATACGCACAAACGGTAAAATAAAATACTGTGTGGAGATATTGAGCTTTAGTGGCATTTTTGACAAAATGCATAGTTTTCCATCACATGTAAAAACGCCAATATCTCAGCCCCCCGATTAGATATCAAGGATCTTTTTTCATGTAAATTTTCGTCTTGAATCCCGCTTTGCAGAAAAAATGTCAGTTCTTGATCAAAAAAATGTGTTTTGAAGGGTTTTATCTGAAAATTATAAGAAAAATTCACTTTTTTGTGATGTTCAATGAGCTCTGTGAGTCAAATAATTGAATGCGATGCTGTCCAAACCATGCAAAATATTGAAAAACAATCCCACAAAAATGTATGGAAAAATTTAGGAATCGAACAGAGTTGAAAAAAGTGCAAAAGAGTGGGTTTGTAGCTGAAAAAGTATTTTTTTCATAAATCACGTTTGGGCAACCTGAAAACAATTTTTTAGAAAGTCGAAATGTTCTACAAAAATGCTATAAATAACATTATCTTTCAATTTAGGGCTGAGCACCTTGACTTTTTTAACATCGATTTTTTTTTGGGACAGCCTACTAGAGAGCTGTTCTGAAGTATTATGTTTAAAAAAAAAATAAAATACATATATTTTAAAACGTTATGAGTAACGTTGTTTTAAAACAACATTACGCATTTAAAGGTTAATTATTACTCCAAGATACTTTATTTCATTTACGCGATCAACATCAATTTCAATATTTACGTCTAGTCTGGAGTTGGCTGAAGAAACTATCAAGTACTTTGTCTTATTAATGTTTAACTTTAGTAGCTTGAATTTCAACCAATTCGCTTGATAATGTAAATCTTGGTTTAGAAGTGCTACAACATCAAGCGGATGCTTCAAAACAAAAGAACTGCTGACCCAACATCAAAAAGCAAAATCTACTGTTGAATCAGATTGATTCAAACACACAGGTGGTGCATAAATTTAAACTCCAATATTCAAACCAGCCAAACCAACCGTATGCTGCAACGGAAGATATTAATAATCTAGAAACGCTGCTAAGTAATCTTAAGCATGAGTTAGCCACCATCAACAAAAACCACAGTATATCGGGTGCAATTTCTTCAATAAGAAATCATTAAACGTCGCTGGTTGACCTACGACTGGATTGCGAAAAGATAGAAAAACGAAATAAAACAGCTTGGCAAACAAAGCCCTCATGACGATCCAAATATCAAGCTCAATATATTGGACGAGCTGATGATCTTCCAAATTTGACACAATACAGAAAAAAGCTCCGCTTTCCACCTCGCCAGTTTCACAGAATGATTGTGATCATTCGGGATGGCGTTTAATTGGATCATTCGGTATGGCGTTTAATTGGAGGAAAGCTGACTGGCGATCCTTTGACGAAAAGACAAAGCGTCGTGACGAACAGGATAGAATACGATTTAGAGCATGGCGAAATAGGCAAAAACGTTCACGACAACGAAATCGAGCATCTAGGAGTTGCAATTTACCAAACAGAAATCACGTCTATAGCAACAATAACAACAATAGCAACAATAACAACAACAGCAACAACAACAACTATCATAGAGAACAGAACAACAACTTCAACATCAATAGTAACCGTAGATATATCAACCCCAACCGTCACGTCAACAACAATTTTTTGAATAATAACAATAGCCCCAACTATAACATGGTCAACAGACAACAGAATAACATCACCAACTCCTACAATGATCAACAACAAACCAACTCTAATAGTTTCCATGCTAATAAACTGTTACCACCTGACAGAGTGCTTGTGACAGAGCAGCGAAAGACCGATTCTCCAAATCTCAAGCTAACTCCATTCCAACGATTCAATTCCAAAGAGGCGAAATTCTCAACCCATACCCAGCGAACGACGCGTTTCCACCTTCTCAACCCCAGAAATCAGCGAACATGCACATCTTCTTACTTCACAATGCATTGCGTGTTCATTTAGGCACTCGTGTCTTCAACGCAATTGACTCACTCATCAGTGGACCGTTAGTTTAAAATAGTTTTTTTGACACGGCACGATACAATTTATGTTTAACTGAGCCAAGTACATTTTTTTTTAAATTCTAAATTAGCAGGGAAAAGAGGGAGGCACATTTTTTATATCCCGCGGCCGACTACGAGCTAGTGGGGATTTAAGGTGAGAGGAGGGGAGTTACAATTTTGATTTTAACTATATTGAGTTCCACGATTTATTTATTTGAACATGGCTAAGCAGTGATGTTCCATTTGAGCAGTTTTGGTCTGAGGTGTCTGCGTGAACATGAAGATGCCGAGTCTTCGTTTTAGTGTCTCCAGCATGGTGTATCATTTTCATTCAGTTTATGACGGGAATTGTAATCTAACAAATAGATGAAAAAAATCAAATTTTAATTCCAGCATTTTTTATAAACCCGTATAGCTGTGTCATGTACTGGAGATCACCGCTTCCCAGAATGTCTCTAACGGGTACGTTCGGTTGTTTTCCTCGGACCCGAAGGGAATCTATAAGCTCGGACCTAACACCACAGTATTCGGTACACGACCAAACAACATGCTCGATGTCATGGTAGCCATCGCCACAAACGCAGTGATTACTGTCTACAAGCCCTATACGAAAGAGATGGGTGTTTAACGTGTAGTGATTGGACATAAGTCTGGACATCACGCGAATGAAGTCCCGACCTACATCCAACCCCTTGAACCATGCTTTCGTCGATACCTTAGGAAAAATGGAATGTAGCCACCGTCCCAATTCATCTGAGTTCCATGATAATTGCCAACTGTTAAGTGTTCTCTGACGCAAAATGCTATGAAATTCATCATAAGCAATTGGTCTAACATAAATATCGCCATCAATAGCACCCACCTTAGCTAAAGCGTCAGCCTTTTCATTGCCCGGAATGGAACAATGAGAAGGGACCCACGCTAAGGTAACCCGGTAATTTTTATCTGTGAAAGCACTTAAAAACCGCCGTATTTTCCCCAGGAAATACGGGGTGTGCTTCACAGTCTTCATCGATCGCAGAGCCTCAATGGCACTGAGACTGTCTGTGAAGATGAAGTAGTGGTCTATGGGCAGGGTTTCGATGATCCCAAGAGAGTACTGAATAGCAGTGAGCTCTGCGACGTACACGGAAGCAGGAGCATCGAGTTTGTAGGAGGCGGTAAAATTTTCGTGGAAAACACCGAAGCCAGTGGACTCATGTAGATTAGATCCGTCAGTGGAAAACCTTCTATCACAACTAACATGTTTGAACTTATTGGAAAAAATCTTAGGGATCTCTTGCGACCGCATTTGATCCGGGATACCAATAATGTCTTCTTTCATGGTGGTGTCGAAGAATATAGCATTATTAGAAGTATCTAAAAGTGCGACATTGGAGGAAACGTATGAAGAAGGGTTAATATCTTGAGCCATATAGTCAAAATATAAAGTCATAAATCTGGATTGAGATTGAAGGTCGACCAACCTCTCGAAGTTTTCAATTACTAATGGGTTCATAACTGTGCATCGAATTAGCAACCGGTAAAAGAGATTCTAAAAGCGATGTTTCAACGGAAGAATACCCGCTAGCACTTCAAGACTCATCGTATGGGTCGACTGCATGCAGCCTAAGGCAATACGCAAACAACGATATTGTATTCGCTCCAGTTTGATCAAATGTGTGTTTGCTGCGGAGCGGAAGCAGAAACACCCGTACTCAATTACAGACAATATCGTTGTTTGGTAAAGCCTTAAAAGGTCTCCTGGGTGGGCACCCCACCAGGTTCCGGTAATCGTACGAAGAAAATTCATCCTCTGTTGGCATTTTCGTGTTAGATACCTAATATGACAAGCCCAGGTGCATTTAGAGTCGAACCAGACCCCGAGATATTTAGCGACTAAAACCTGAGAGATCGTTTTACCCGTTAGTAGGAGCTGCAGCTGAGCTGGGTTATGCTTCCTAGAAAAAACGACCAGCTCAGTTTCAATGGTCCTCGCAGATCGTTAGCCTCGCTTCCAGTAATGGATACAACGCTATTGTCTGCAAGTTGCCTTAGCGTGCATGAATTTGCAAGACATTCTTCGATGTCATTGACGGAAAAATTATATAAGAGAGGACTTAAACAAGAGCCCTGGGGAAGGCCCATGTAACTAATTCGGGAAGTTGTCGAATCGCCATGTGAGAAATGCATATGCTTTTCTGACAACAAATTGAGCAAAAAGTTATTCAAATTTGGTGAAAGTCCCTGCGAACGAAGTTTCTCGCTTAAAACTTCTACAGAGACAGAGTCAAAAGCCCCCTTAATATCCAAGAACGCAGAAGCCATTTGCTCATTTCGAGCAAATGCGAGTTGAATTTCAGTAGAAAGCAACGCTAGGCAATCGTTCGTCCCTTTGCCCCGGCGAAAGCCAAATTGAGTATCTGAAAGTAAACCGTTTGTTTCGACCCATTTGCCTAACCGTAAGAGGATCATTTTCTCCATTAATTTCCGGAGGCAAGAGAGCATCGCAATCGGCCTATATGAATTGTGAGGCAGGTTTCCCGGGTTTCCGAATAGCAATGACTTTTACCTCCCTCCAATCATGCGGAACAATATTTAGCTCAAGAAACTTGTTGAACAAATTCAACAAGCGTCTTTCTGCAGAGTCGGGTAGATTCTTCAACAGGTTGAATTTTATTCTATCTAACCCTGGAGCCTTATTGTTGCACGACAGGAGAGCCATTGAAGATTCCAACATCGAAAATGGAGGCTCTTTCGTAGTTACTAAAAACGCGTCGCGAAAGGTTTTCTGTTCCGGTACAGAGTCCGGACAGACCTTTTTGGCAAAATCGAGTATCCAGCGATCTGAATACTCCTCACTCTCATTTGAAACGTCACGGTTCCGCATACGCCTGGCGGTATCCCAAAGGGTGCTCATCGATGTTTCCCTTGACAACGCGTTTACGAACCGCCGCCAGTATCCGCGTTTTTTAGCTTTCATCAAGCTCTTCATCTGCCTGTCGAGCACCTCGTACCTTCGAAGCAGCTTAACAGAGCCGTACTTTCGGTAGTCCTTATACGCCGAGGACCTCCGCGCGTACAGTTCAGAGCACTCTTTGTCCCACCATTTGGTAGGAGGGCGCCGTCTAATTGTTACCCCGGGTATCGGCTTCGTCTGCGCTTGAGTCGCAGCGTCGATGATCAAGCCAGAAAGGAGCGCGTATTCTTCCTCCAGAGGAAGTTCCTCGTAAGACTCGATGGATTCCGCAATAATCGTCTCATAAGACTTCCAATCAATATTACGTGTAAGGTCGTATGAAATATTGATTGGATCCGGGGGAGTTGAACCATTAGCAATTGAAATAACGATTGGAAGATGATCACTACCGTGGGGATCATTGATTACTTTCCACTGGCAATCTAACGCTAGTGATGTCGAGGAAAGGGATAGGTAAAGCACGCTTTCACGTGCTGGAGGATTAGGTACACGTGTCGCTTCCCCAGTATACAAAAGTGTCATATTGAAGTCGTCGATCAAGTTGTAAATTAAAGAAGATCGGTTGTCGTCGTACAGCGACCCCCATAGCGAACAGTGAGAGTTAAAATCTCCCAATATCAAAAAAGGCGCGGGAAGCAATTCTGCTATATCAGAAAGTTGCGTCTGTTCAATTCGCACGGATGGAGGAATATATATCGAAGCAAGGCAAAAGTCTTTTTCATTCATATTCGTTTGAATGGCAACGACTTCAATATTCGAGACCGAGGGGAGGTCGATTCTGGAAAAAGAATAGCACTTTTTGATCCCTAAAAGTACCCCTCCACCGTGTGAGTCTCGATCTCGACGAATTATGTTAAAATCGTGGAAATTGAGTTGATCGTTTGAATTGAGAAAGGTTTCACAGAGCGCAAATGCGTCACAATTGTATGTATTTATCAAATGAGAGAATAGATCGAACTTGGGAATGATACTTCTGCAATTCCACTGTAATACAGTGATAAAATTCCTAACCTCTTTCGCCGTATTAGTCATCGAAAGATACGATAGCTG
This sequence comes from Wyeomyia smithii, assembly GCF_029784165.1. Classification (NCBI taxonomy): domain Eukaryota; kingdom Metazoa; phylum Arthropoda; class Insecta; order Diptera; family Culicidae; genus Wyeomyia; species Wyeomyia smithii. The sequence continues at coordinate 153,292,338 of NC_073696.1, forward strand.
AAATGAGGGGCCAAGTTGCCGCTAGTTGCTTCAAAAAGGTTTTCACTGTAGGAAGAAGGGCAAGAAGAATATTTTGTAGGGGATCTGGTATGTTGAATGTTTTAAATATCCAGTCCTCAATATCAGAAAATTTTATGAACCCTGTTTCTTTTTTATCTTCTGATCGAGAAATGGGTGCACGAGGGGTTTTTGGTGCCCCAGGAAGCGGTGGGTACTCCTGGTTGGAATTGAAATCAAAACCGAGAGGTACTTGCTTCGGGTTTTCTTCACCGCTTCCTTTTTGTGTTGGCTTATTGGTCATTCCGCTAGAGGTTATCTTGCAACCTTTGCGAGAAAGATTAAGAGAGTTGATCATTCTTCTCTTCCTTGATCCTTCTGGCATGGCATAAGAACACCCTTCGACGGGATCGTCAGATGTACCCTCATCTGTTGGCAAAAAGGAAAAGATGTTTCCTGTCGAGGATGGCTCAGCCCTCTTAAGCATTTCTGCAAAAGAGCGCTTTGATCGTTCCTTGAGAAAACGCTTAATTTTTTCCTCGCGCTGTTTGTACGCGGGACACGCCGAAAGGTCATGCCGAGTTCCCTCGCAGTAAAGACACTTTTCAGTATCCTCACTGCAAGCGGTCTCAGCATGATTGCCTCCGCACTTGCTGCAGCGTGCCTTGTTGCAGCAGTAGGTGGCTGTATGACCTAACTGCTTGCAGTTTTGGCAATGCATGACCCGCGGTACGAACAGGCGTACAGGCAGACGAACCCTGTCCAAAGAGATGTATTTCGGCAGTGTGGATCCGGCGAATGTTACACGGAAGGAATCCGAAGGGAAGAATTTCTTCTTCCCTTCTTCGATGGATACTGAATGCAATTGCTTGACATCCAGTATCTTTACATCTTGAATCAGGGGGTTCTTGAAGCAGCCAACCCCGTGACGCAAAATGTCATCGACCGAGAGGCTTCCTTCGGTAACCACACCGTCGATCTCCACGTCCTTGGCAGGGATGTACACGCGGTACTCTCTCGTGAAGAGCTCGTAGCTCGCAATTGCGTTTGCTTGCTTCAAGCTACTCACGACAACTCGCAGTTTGTTCAGTCTAACCTTTGTAATTTCGGTTACGTCCGAAAACTGTTTTGCCAGCTTCTTGCCGATTTGAATTATATTTAAAGGCTTCTTTATAGGCCTGAAGAAAACTACGAACGAACCTTTCGCGGCATCTGGGTAAGCTTTTACCCGTACTTCCGGTACCCTTGATACAGGGCTTGGGGAAGGGGGTGGTACAGGGGAAGGTAGAGGGGAATTGATGGGGGAGATCTCAATCTGTTCCCCATTTGTTTCCACATCCAGGAATAGTTGCACCTGCATGACGTCCATTTTTTTGCGGGAGCGTTTAGCTCTACCGCACGCAACCAATATATATGCGTATATAAGAGGAATCAAATAATTCTTTTACAACAATTAAAAAACAAAAAATAAAAACAATTTTTCAAAACAAGATGTATTAAATTAGAAAAAAGACAACCGTATTGAAAAAAAAATAAATAGAGGAAAAAAAACAAATGTTAATACTTCACCAGACTTTTTGTATTTTTGCCTACGTGCCCTCCTGGCTGCTAGTTGGATTAATCCAGTAGGTTGCTTGGTAGGAATCGCAATTAGTCTCCTCCAGCTGAATCAGCGGTTGGTGGTGCGAGGAATTTCCTACGGCAGCGCGGGAATGCGCAACGACTACTGAATTTCTTTTTTGTCACAGTCACAGTGTCGGTACCGAAAACACCGGTAGAACGCGTACAGTCTGGACACAGTGCACAAAATCTTCTGTGCCGCAAGGGGTATCCGGCGCCCGGCGGCGCGGGGATTTGCACTGGCTGCTGGACGTACGCCTATTGTCTATCAGCAACGAGACCGAAAAACACAAGCGTACTGTATGCACACCAAACAGTATTGTTTGTTCGAGCGAGCAAAAATAACGGACCTGTTTTCGAATGCTTCCTTTCGCAACGATAGCAGGGAAGCGAATGTCAGTGGACCGTTGCTGGCGATAATTTTGTTCAACCTAGAGATGTAGGAAATGACGCGACCTGCTCTGCCCTAGTAAACACTTCTGTTAATAATGACTCTCATTCTTTAGCTTCTACACTCGAACACCCCACCACTACCGAGATCTCTGTATATTGTCAAAATTTTAACCGCATGCGAGGCACTCACAAAATTAACGAAATTCAAAAAAATATACTATCCTGTTCATTTTCTGTTATTTTAGCAACCGAAACCAGCTGGGACGAGGGTGTTCGGAGCGAAGAAGTCTTCGGTTGCCGATATAATGTCTATAGAAATGACCGAAACTATCAACTATCTGAAATGAAATCCGGTGGTGGTGTTTTAATTGCGGTGTCAGTAGACTTTAATTCAGTGCTTATCGACACCATTCAGTTTAAAGAGTTCGAACATGTTTGGATGAAAGCGTCAAAATTGGCGAAAGTGAAACGCTGCAATTTCTCTTTGATAAAACCTCTAGTCTTGACCTTAATCAAATAAATCATGTGAAAAATGGACAAAATTGTTATATAGATCTGTTAATGTCCAACAATTAGTGGAGTCTTTTGTGTGACGAATTTATTACAACCATTATGGAAAAACGAAGTTTATCATTCAGCAATAGAGTTTTCTTTATTTGTGCATGTGAATAAAAGACCTGATGAATATGACTTGGAAGATGTTTTTGACTTTCAGTCAGCAAACTTTGATGAATTAAAAAATAAACTAAATAGTATCATCTGGCAAGATGTATTGTGTGAACGTGGAAACGTCGATTCGGCTATAGAAAATTTTTATAAGATATTATCTGATTTATTTATTAGCGAAATACCATTGAAAAAAAAAAGACGTCATGGCAATTCCAAATACCCAGTCTGGTACAATAGACAAATTAAAAACTTAAAAAATACAAAACTCATAAAAATCGTGATGCTTTAACAACTTATCTTAACATTTGCGTCGCATTAAATGATGCCATTAGTAACGCGTTTGAAGAGTTCACTCTAAAAACTGAGCTTAAAATCAAGTCTCGCCCAAAATTTTTTTCTAATATGTTAAATCAAAGTTAAAATCTGAAAAATTTCTTTCAAAGATGCAACTACACGACAAAGTTGAAGAGAACCCGGCAGACATCTCCGATCTATTTGCTGATTTTTTCCAACAAAATTATACAACTTTCTCAGAATCTGATCGTGACTATACATTCTTCACCAGCTTTCCTGAGTTTCAACTATTTCAAAATCTAACCGTGCCAAAAGTAAAACGAGCTCAAATCAAACAGAGCCTTCAAGGGAAATATAAAACTATTATAGTCCTACGTCAACTATGCGGTCGTGTCTTGGATACCACCCTCGTATTATTTTCAAAGGGCGCTCAACCACAACTAACTTACTCATGTTTATTAACTTCTCTTTGAACGCAATGGATCAAGGAAATTATGTTGAAACCTTATATACTGACTTCAGTAAAGCTTTTGATCACATTGATATACCCCTGCCTCTCTTTAAATTACGAAAAATTGGAATTTATTCACAATTACTCAAATGAATTGAATCGAATTTGACAGATCGTCAACTAACAATCAAATTTGAAGGTAACTTTCGAAACCTATTCAGGTAACCTCAGGAGTTCTTCAATGCTCTCACTTGGGCCCTCTACTATTTATATTGTTTGTAAACGAACTCTTATTTATGCCGACGACATAAAACTTTTCATTGCCGACGACATAAAACTTTACATTGCCGACGACATAAAACTTTTCATTGCCGACGACATAAAACTTTTCATTGAAATTAGAAACGATGATGATGTAAACATTTTTCGTAACGAGATAAAATATTTTTATATGTGGTGTAAAAAAAGCCTTCTTCAGCTAAACGTAAAAAAATGTAAAACATACCAAGCATTATTATTTCCTTAGGAGATCAGGTAGTAGAGAAATGTGAACGAGTTAGGTACTTAGCAGTCATACTCGACTCAAAATTAACATTCACTGATCATTACAATACAATTACCAATGAGGCTAGTAACATGCTCAGTTTTATAAAACGTTTCTGCTATAATTTCCAAGATCCATATACAATAAAAACACTTTATAATTCCTATGACAGGTCACTTTTAGAATACTGTAGCATTGTATAGTCTCCGTTTTCTGCAACACATGTAGACAGAATAGAATCAGTGCAAAAACAATTCCTGTTATATGCACTTCGTAATCTACGAACACGGAAAAAGATTGAGGTAAACGATTGGAAATTGGGTACTTGGAACGTCCGATCTCTCAATGAACCGGCGCGGGCTGGCTTGCTTGCTCGAGAACTACAGCGGCAGGGAGTTGAAATCGCAGCGATTCAGGAGGATTCCGTGCAGTAGACCCTATTGCACACACTTCTTTCAAGTACCACATCTACTACAGTGGCGGCAAAGTAGCGAAACGAGCGTTGGTTTCGTAGTGCTGGGAAATCAGAAAACAAGAGTCATCCGGTGGAGGCCCGTAGATGACCGTATATGCGTGTTGAGGATTAAGGGCAAATTCTTCAACTACAGTTTAATCAACACCTACGCACCGACAAACTACAAATCCGATGAAGTCAAAGATGAGTTCTATGACAAGCTTGAGCGAATCTATGACGAGTGCCCAAAACACGACGTAAAAGTCGTCATCGGAGACGCAAACGCACAGGTTGGGAGGGAGGAATTCTTCCGTCCGGTCATTGGAAGGCATAGCCTCCACTCGCCAACCAATGAAAACGGCCTGAGGCTGATAAAATTTGCCGCGGCCAGAGGAATGGCCATATGTAGCTCCTATTTTCCACGTTTGAATATTCGGAAACACACCTGGAGGCATCCAAATGGAGAAGCCTGCTCCCAGATCGATCACGTACTGATTGACGGTCGGCACTTTTCGGATGTTACTGATGTTAGGTCTTTTCGAGGATCAAACATTGTTTCTGACCATTATCTCGTCGTTTGTTAGATCCGCGCACGGTTGTTGAACGTGCTGAAATCTCGCACAGAGAGGACGACGCGTTTCAACATTCAGCGGTTGAAAGCTAATGGCGTGGCAGCAGAATACGCCAGAGAGCTGGATCAACGGATCACAGAACAGCAGGAGGAAGGAGTAGAAGACATAAATGGGCTGTGGAGCAGTGTTCACGGCGCCATCGAAACGACTGCGAAAGAGGTGGTAGATACGACGCGTGGAAGACAGCCTAACGGCTGGTTCGATGCTGAGTGCCAGAGAGCGACAGATGAGAAGAACCGTGCCAGGAGCCGCATGCTCACTGCGGCTACGCGTCAGAACAGAGAGGTGGTGCTCTTAATATATAAGAGATAGAAACATGATGTCTTCGGTAAAGTTTCTTGTTTTAATATAACCTAAAACTTTGTCGAAGACACCGTGCGTCTATCTTATTTTGATTAAAAAGTAAATTTTTTATCTCACTCATAGGTGGATTGATCACCCATCTTTCTACATTAAAAGATGCATTTTTAAATATCCTGAAACTCCTCCGAACATACCTTATCGCTATAATCATTATTTGAATCACAATTTAGGAAATTATACGCACAAACGGTAAAATAAAATACTGTGCAATGGAGATATTGAGGTTTTGTGGCATTTTTGACAAATGCATAGTTTTCCATCACATGTAAAAACGCCAATATCTCAGCCCCCCGATTAAATATCAAGGATCTTTTTTCATGTAAATTTTCGTCTTGAATCCCGCTTTGCAGAAAAAATGTCAGTTCTTGATCAAAAAAATGTGTTTTGAAGGGTTTTATCTGAAAATTATAAGAAAAATTCACTTTTTTGTGATGTTCAATGAGCTCTGTGAGTCAAATAATTGAATGCGATGCTGTCCAAACCATGCAAAATATTGGAAAACAATCCCACAAAAATGTATGGAAAAATTTAGGAATCGAACAGAGTTAAAAAAAGTGCAAAAGAGTGGGTTTGTAGCTGAAAAAGTATTTTTTTCATAAATCACGTTTGGGCAACCTGAAAACAATTTTTTAGAAAGTCGAAATGTTCTACAAAAATGCTATAAATAACATTATCTTTCAATTTAGGGCTGAGCATCTTGACTTTTTCAACATCGTTTTTTTTTTGGGACAGCCTACTAGAGAGCTGTTCTGAAGTATTATATTTAAAAAAAAATAAAATACATATATTTTAAAACGTTATGAGTAACGTTGTTTTAAAACAACATTACGCATTTAAAGGTTAATTATTACTCCAAGATACTTTATTTCATTTACGCGATCAACATCAATTTCAATATTTACGTCTAGTCTGGAGTTGGCTGAAGAAATTATCAAGTACTTTGTCTTATTAATGTTCAACTTTAGTAGCTTGAATTTCAACCAATTCGCTTGATAATGTAAATCTTGGTTTAGAAGTGCTACAACATCAAGCGGATGCTTCAAAACAAAAGAACTGCTGACCCAACATCAAAAAGCAAAATCTACTGTTGAATCAGATTGATTCAAACACACAGGTGGTGCATAAATTTAAACTCCAATATTCAAACCAGCCAAACCAACCGTATGCTGCAACGGAAGATATTAATAATCTAGAAACGCTGCTTAGTAATCTTAAGCATGAGTTAGCCACCATCAACAAAAACCACAGTATATCGGGTGCAATTTCTTCAATAAGGAATCATTAAACGTCGCTGGTTGACCTACGACTGGATTGCGAAAAGATAGAAAAACGAAATAAAACAGCTTGGCAAACAAAGCCCTCATGACGATCCAAATATCAAGCTCAATATTTTGGACGAGCTGATGATCTTCCAAATTTGACACAATACAGAAAAAAGCTCCGCTTTCCACCTCGCCAGTTTCACAGAATGATTGTGATCATTCGGGATGGCGTTTAATTGGATCATTCGGTATGGCGTTTAATTGGAGGAAAGCTGACTGGCGATCCTTTGACGAAAAGACAAAGCGTCGTGACGAACAGGATAGAATACGATTTAGAGCATGGCGAAATAGGCAAAAACGTTCACGACAACGAAATCGAGCATCTAGGAGTTGCAATTTACCAAACAGAAATCACGTCTATAGCAACAATAACAACAATAGCAACAATAACAACAACAGCAACAACAACAACTATCATAGAGAACAGAACAACAACTTCAACATCAATAGTAACCGTAGATATATCAACCCCAACCGTCACGTCAACAACAAGTTTTTTGAATAATAACAATAGCCCCAACTATAACATGGTCAACAGACAACAGAATAACATCAACAACTCCTACAATGATCAACAACAAACCAACTCTAATAGTTTCCATGCTAATAAACTGTTACCACCTGACAGAGTGCTTGTGACAGAGCAGCGAAAGACCGATTCTCCAAATCTCAAGCTAACTCCATTCCAACGATTCAATTCCAAAGAGGCGAAATTCTCAACCCATACCCGGCGAACGACGCGTTTCCACCTTCTCAACCCCAGAAATCAGCGAACATGCACATCTTCTTACTTCACAATGCATTGCGTGTTCATTTAGGCACTCGTGTCTTCAACGCAATTGACTCACTCATCAGTGGACCGTTAGTTTAAAATAGTTTTTTTGACACGGCACGATACAATTTATGTTTAACTGAGCCAAGTACATTTTTTTTTAAATTCTAAATTAGCAGGGAAAAGAGGGAGGCACATTTTTTATATCCCGCGGCCGACTACGAGCTAGTGGGGATTTAAGGTGAGAGGAGGGGAGTTACAATTTTGATTTTAACTATATTGAGTTCCACGATTTATTTATTTGAACATGGCTAAGCAGTGATGTTCCATTTGAGCAGTTTTGGTCTGAGGTGTCTGCGTGAACATGAAGATGCCGAGTCTTCGTTTTAGTGTCTCCAGCATGGTGTATCATTTTCATTCAGTTTATGACGGGAATTGTAATCTAACAAATAGATGAAAAAAATCAAATTTTAATTCCAGCATTTTTTATAAACCCGTATAGCTGTGTCATGTACTGGAGATCACCGCTTCCCAGAATGTCTCTAACGAGTACGTTCGGTTGTTTTCCTCGGACCCGAAGGGAATCTATAAGCTCGGACCTAACACCACAGTATTCGGTACACGACCAAACAACATACTCGATGTCATGGTAGCCATCGCCACAAACGCAGTGATTACTGTCTACAAGCCCTATACGAAAGAGATGCGTGTTTAACGTGTAGTGATTGGACATAAGTCTGGACATCACGCGAATGAAGTCCCGACCTACATCCAACCCCTTGAACCATGCTTTCGTCGATACCTTAGGTAAAATGGAATGTAGCCACCGTCCCAGTTCATCTGAGTTCCATGATAATTGCCAACTGTTAAGTGTTCTCTGACGCAAAATGCTATAAAATTCATCATAAGCAATTGGTCTAACATAAATATCGCCATCAATAGCACCCACCTTAGCTAAAGCGTCAGCCTTTTCATTGCCCGGAATGGAACAATGAGGAGGGACCCACGCTAAGGTAACCCGGTAATTTTTATCTGTTAAAGCACTTAAAAACCGCCGTATTTTCCCCAGGAAATACGGGGTGTGCTTCACAGTCTTCATCGATCGCAGAGCCTCAATGGCACTGAGACTGTCTGTGAAGATGAAGTAGTGGTCTATGGGCAGGGTTTCGATGATCCCAAGAGAGTACTGAATAGCAGCGAGCTCTGCGACGTACACGGAAGCAGGAGCAGCGAGTTTGTAGGAGGCGGTAAAATTTTCGTGGAAAACACCGAAGCCAGTGGACTCATGTAGATTAGATCCGTCAGTGGAAAACCTTCTATCACAACTAACATGTTTGAACTTATTGGAAAAAATCTTAGGGATCTCTTGCGACCGCATTTGATCCGGGATACCAATAATGTCTTCTTTCATGGTGGTGTCGAAGAATATAGCATTATTAGAAGTATCTAAAAGTGCGACATTGGAGGAAACGTATGAAGAAGGGTTAATATCTTGAGCCGTATAGTCAAAATATAAAGTCATAAATCTGGATTGAGATTGAAGGTCGACCAACCTCTCGAAGTTTTCAATTACTAATGGGTTCATAACTGTGCATCGAATAAGCAACCGGTAAAAGAGATTCCAAAAGCGATGTTTCAACGGAAGAATACCCGCTAGCACTTCAAGACTCATCGTATGGGTCGACTGCATGCAGCCTAAGGCAATACGCAAACAACGATATTGTATTCGCTCCAGTTTGATCAAATGTGTGTTTGCTGCGGAGCGGAAGCAGAAACACCCGTACTCAATTACAGACAATATCGTTGTTTGGTAAAGCCTTAAAAGGTCTCCTGGGTGGGCACTCCACCAGGTTCCGGTAATCGTACGAAGAAAATTCATCCTCTGTTGGCATTTTCGTGTTAGATACCTAATATGACAAGCCCAGGTGCATTTAGAGTCGAACCAGACCCCGAGATATTTAGCGACTAAAACCTGAGAGATCGTTTTACCCGTTAGTAGGAGCTGCAGCTGAGCTGGGTTATGCTTCCTAGAAAAAACGACCAGCTCAGTTTCAATGGTCCTCGCAGATCGTTAGCCTCGCTTCCAGTAATGGATACAACGCTATTGTCTGCAAGTTGCCTTAGCGTGCATGAATTTGCAAGACATTCATCGATGTCATTGACGGAAAAATTATATAAGAGAGGACTTAAACAAGAGCCCTGGGGAAGGCCCATGTAACTAATTCGGGAAGTTGTCGAATCGCCATGTGAGAAATACATATGCTTTTCTGACAACAAATTGAGCAAAAAGTTATTCAAATTTGGTGAAAGTCCCTGCGAACGAAGTTTCTCGCTTAAAACTTCTACAGAGACAGAGTCAAAAGCCCCCTTAATATCCAAGAACGCAGAAGCCATTTGCTCTTTTCGAGCAAATGCGAGTTGAATTTCAGTAGAAAGCAACGCTAGGCAATCGTTCGTCCCTTTGCCCCGGCGAAAGCCAAATTGAGTATCTGAAAGTAAACCGTTTGTTTCGACCCATTTGCCTAACCGTAAGAGGATCATTTTCTCCATTAATTTCCGGAGGCAAGAGAGCATCGCAATCGGCCTATATGAATTGTGAGGCAGGTTTCCCGGGTTTCCGAATAGCAATGACTTTTACCTCCCTCCAATCATGCGGAACAATATTTAGCTCAAGAAACTTGTTGAACAAATTCAACAAGCGTCTTTTTGCAGAGTCGGGTAGATTCTTCAACAGGTTGAATTTTATTCTATCTAACCCTGGAGCCTTATTGTTGCACGACAGGAGAGCCATTGAAGATTCCAACATCGAAAATTGAGGCTCTTCCGTAGTTACTAAAAACGCGTCGCGAAAGGTTTTCTGTTCCGGTACAGAGTCCGGACAGACCTTTTTGGCAAAATCGAGTATCCAGCGATCTGAATACTCCTCACTCTCATTCGAAACGTCACGGTTCCGCATACGCCTGGCGGTATCCCAAAGGGTGCTCATCGATGTTTCCCTTGACAACGCGTTTACGAACCGCCGCCAGTATCCGCGTTTTTTAGCTTTCATCAAGCTCTTCATCTGCCTGTCGAGCACCTCGTACCTTCGAAGCAGCTTAACAGAGCCGTACTTTCGGTAGTCCTTATACGCCGAGGACCTCCGCGCGTACAGTTCAGAGCACTCTTTGTCCCACCATTTGGTAGGAGGGCGCCGTCTAATTGTTACCCCGGGTATCGGCTTCGTCTGCGCTTGAGTCGCAGCGTCGATGATCAAGCCAGAAAGGAGCGCGTATTCTTCCTCCAGAGGAAGTTCCTCGTAAGACTCGATGGATTCCGCAATAATCGTCTCATAAGACTTCCAATCAATATTACGTGTAAGGTCGTATGAAATATTGATTGGATCCGGGGGAGTTGAACCATTAGCAATTGAAATAACGATTGGAAGATGATCACTACCGTGGGGATCATTGATTACTTTCCACTGGCAATCTAACGCTAGTGATGTCGAGGAAAGGGATAGGTAAAGCACGCTTTCACGTGCTGGAGGATTAGGTACACGTGTCGCTTCCCCAGTATACAAAAGTGTCATATTGAAGTCGTCGATCAAGTTGTAAATTAAAGAAGATCGGTTGTCGTCGTACAGCTACCCCCATAGCGAACAGTGAGAGTTAAAATCTCCCAATATCAAAAAAGGCGCGGGAAGCAATTCTGCTATATCAGAAAGTTGCGTCTGTTCAATTCGCACGGATGGAGGAATATATATCGAAGCAAGGCAAAAGTCTTTTTCATTCATATTCGTTTGAATGGCAACGACTTCAATATTCGAGACCGAGGGGAGGTCGATTCTGGAAAAAGAATAGCACTTTTTGATCCCTAAAAGTACCCCTCCACCGTGTGAGTCTCGATCTCGACGAATTATGTTAAAATCGTGGAAATTGAGTTGATCGTTTGAATTGAGAAAGGTTTCACAGAGCGCAAATGCGTCACAATTGTATGTATTTATCAAATGAGAGAATAGATCGAACTTGGGAATGATACTTCTGCAATTCCACTGTAATACAGTGATAAAATTCCTAACCTCTTTCGCCGTATTAGTCATCGAAAGATACGATAGCTGAAATGAGGGGCCAAGTTGCCGCTAGTTGCTTCAAAAAGGTTTTCACTGTAGGAAGAAGGGCAAGAAGAATATTTTGTAGGGGATCTGGTATGTTGAATGTTTTAAATATCCAGTCCTCAATATCAGAAAATTTTATGAACCCTGTTTCTTTTTTATCTTCTGATCGAGAAATGGGTGCACGAGGGGTTTTTGGTGCCCCAGGAAGCGGTGGGTACTCCTGGTTGGAATTGAAATCAAAACCGAGAGGTACTTGCTTCGGGTTTTCTTCACCGCTTCCTTTTTGTGTTGGCTTATTGGTCATTCCGCTAGAGGTTATCTTGCAACCTTTGCGAGAAAGATTAAGAGAGTTGATCATTCTTCTCTTCCTTGATCCTTCTGGCATGGCATAAGAACACCCTTCGACGGGATCGTCAGATGTACCCTCATCTGTTGGCAAAAAGGAAAAGATGTTTCCTGTCGAGGATGGCTCAGCCCTCTTAAGCATTTCTGCAAAAGAGCGCTTTGATCGTTCCTTGAGAAAACGCTTAATTTTTTCCTCGCGCTGTTTGTACGCGGGACACGCCGAAAGGTCATGCCGAGTTCCCTCGCAGTAAAGACACTTTTCAGTATCCTCACTGCAAGCGGTCTCAGCATGATTGCCTCCGCACTTGCTGCAGCGTGCCTTGTTGCAGCAGTAGGTGGCTGTATGACCTAACTGCTTGCAGTTTTGGCAATGCATGACCCGCGGTTCGAACAGGCGTACAGGCAGACGAACCCTGTCCAAAGAGATGTATTTCGGCAGTGTGGATCCGGCGAATGTTACACGGAAGGAATCCGAAGGGAAGAATTTCTTCTTCCCTTCTTCGATGGATACTGAATGCAATTGCTTGACATCCAGTATCTTTACATCTTGAATCAGGGGGTTCTTGAAGCAGCCAACCCCGTGACGCAAAATGTCATCGACCGAGAGGCTTCCTTCGGTAACCACACCGTCGATCTCCACGTCCTTGGCAGGGATGTACACGCGGTACTCTCTCGTGAAGAGCTCGTAGCTCGCAATTGCGTTTGCTTGCTTCAAGCTACTCACGACAACTCGCAGTTTGTTCGGTCTAACCTTTGTAATTTCGGTTACGTCCGAAAACTGTTTTGCCAGCTTCTTGCCGATTTGAATTATTTTTAAAGGCTTCTTTATAGGCCTGAAGAAAACTACGAACGAACCTTTTGCGGCATCTGGGTAAGCTTTTACCCGTACTTCCGGTACTCTTGATACAGGGCTTGGTGAAGGGGGTGGTACAGGGGAAGGTAGAGGGGAATTGATGGGGGAGATCTCAATCTGTTCCCCATTTGTTTCCACATCCAGGAATAGTTGCACCTGCATGACGTCAATTTTTTGCGGGAGCGTTTTGCTCTACCGCACGCAACCAATATATATGCGTATATAAGAGGAATCAAATAATTCTTTTACAACAATTAAAAAACAAAAAATAAAAACAATTTTTCAAAACAAGATGTATTAAATTAGAAAAAAGACAACCGTATTGAAAAAAAAATAAATAAAGGAAAAAAAACAAATGTTAATACTTCACCAGACTTTTTGTATTTTTGCCTACGTGCCCTCCTGGCTGCTAGTTGGATTAATCCAGTAGGTTGCTTGGTAGGAATCGCAATTAGTCTCCTCCAGCTGAATCAGCGGTTGGTGGTGCGAGGAATTTCCTACGGCAGCGCGGGAATGCGCAACGACTACTGAATTTCTTTTTTGTCACAGTCACAGTGTCGGTACCGAAAACACCGGTAGCACGCGTACAGTCTGGACACAGTGCACAAAATCTTCTGTGCCGCAAGGGGTATCCGGCGCCCGGCGGCGTGGGGATTTGCACTGGCTGCTGGACGTACGCCTATTGTCTATCAGCAACGAGACCGAAAAACACAAGCGAACTGTATGCACACCAAACAGTATTGTTTGTTCGAGCGAGCAAAAATAACGGACCTGTTTTCGAATGCTTCCTTTCGCAACGATAGCAGGGAAGCGAATGTCAGTGGACCGTTGCTGGCGATAATTTTGTTCAACCTAGAGATGTAGGAAATGACGCGACCTGCTCTGCCCTAGTAAACACTTCTGTTAATAATGACTCTCATTCTTTAGCTTCTACACTCGAACACCCCACCACTACCGAGATCTCTGTATATTGTCAAAATTTTAACCGCATGCGAGGCACTCACAAAATTAACGAAATTCAAAAAAATGTACTATCCTGTTCATTTTCTGTTATTTTAGCAACCGAAACCAGCTGGGACGAGGGTGTTCGGAGCGAAGAAGTCTTCGGTTGCCGATATAATGTCTATAGAAATGACCGAAACTATCAACTATCTGAAATGAAATCCGGTGGTGGTGTTTTAATTGCGGTGTCAGTAGACTTTAATTCAGTGCTTATCGACACCATTCAGTTTAAAGAGTTCGAACATGTTTGGATGAAAGCGTCAAAATTGGCGAAAATGAAACGCTGCAATTTCTCTTTGATAAAACCTCTAGTCTTGACCTTAATCAAATAAATCATGTGAAAAATGGACCAAATTGTTATATAGATCTGTTAATGTCCAACAATTAGTGGAGTCTTTTGTGTGACGAATTTATTACAACCATTATGGAAAAACGAAGTTTATCATTCAGCAATAGAGTTTTCTTTATTTGTGCATGTGAATAAAAGACCTGATGAATATGACTTGGAAGATGTTTTTGACTTTCAGTCAGCAAACTTTGATGAATTAAAAAATAAACTAAATAGTATCATCTGGCAAGATGTATTGTGTGAACGTGGAAACGTCGATTCGGCTATAGAAAATTTTTATAAGATATTATCTGATTTATTTATTAGCGAAATACCATTGAAAAAAAAAAAGACGTCATGGCAATTCCAAATACCCAGTCTGGTACAATAGACAAATTAAAAACTTAAAAAATACAAAACTCATAAAAATCGTGATGCTTTAACAACTTATCTTAACATTTGCGTCGCATTAAACGATGCCATTAGTAACGCGTTTGAAGAGTTCACTCTAAAAACTGAGCTTAAAATCAAGTCTCGCCCAAAAATTTTTTCTAATATGTTAAATCAAAGTTAAAATCTGAAAAATTTCTTTCAAAGATGCAACTACACGACAAAGTTGAAGAGAACCCGGCAGACATCTCCGATCTATTTGCTGATTTTTTCCAACAAAATTATACAACTTTCTCAGAATCTGATCGTGACTATACATTCTTCACCAGCTTTCCTGAGTTTCAACTATTTCAATATAGAACATGTCAGTGCACGCGAAATTGAAGATACTTCAAAAGCTTTGGATGCGTCTAAAGGTCCGAGACCAGACGGAACTTCGCTAGCATTTATGAAACATTTAGCTAAAGAGCTAGCTTCCCCACTGTTATTCTTTCAATATGTCGCTGGAATCCGGTTGCTTCCCGAAATTCTGGAAAAACTCATATCTAGTGCCTGTGTTCAAATCTGGTAAAAAATCTGACATTAGCAACTATCAAGGCATAGCCATTCTTTCTTGTATACATAAGCTTTATGAAGCAATAATAAACAAAAAGTTATTCCATCAAATAAAAAATAGAATTACTCCAACGCAACACGGTTTCGACGTAGGACTACGTCTAACCGCACTATATCGAGATACATTCTGCGGAAACTAAAACCAAGGTGTAACGTTGGAATGAAAGATTTCAAACGGTAATACTGATGTAACCACAGGATTGATTACAATAATCAATATTTCGTTGGATTGATGGAATGATGGACAATTTTGTGATCCCTCAATATCAATATCGTTTCATTGTTAGACAGTGAAAATTTCATAAAAGTTTCAAGGTCGAATTTTCACGAACAATGTACCAATCACATGTGAGCACGCCTGGCACAGACTTCATGAGTAGACACCAACTGCCTGCTGTGATATCCTGTATAGCAGTGGCAAAATTTTTTTGACAGAATCTCCCCGTCCCAATAGGTCAACTAATGTTCGCTTTCATGAGCCTAGACTATTTCGATGTCTTGAAGGTGAAGCTTTCTCGGAAAGTTCGTAACCACCTCCACTATCAGACAGTTTTACGTTCTGCTGTTAGAATGTTGATGTAGAATGATGTCCTAAGGAAAACATGCTGGCACAGGAAACAGTACTGCACCGAGCAATGTATGAATAGAGCGCTGGTCACTCCTCGTCTATCAGTGCAGTAGAATTCGAAATTCATTTGTGTGCAGCCAAGCCAAGTAAAGACTACATTGCCGCTGTCGACGCACAGTGGGGCATGTTGGGTTAACGCGTAGGTATCGTTTTGCGATCTGGAACACAACCGAATTGCCGTTTAAATTGTCTTCTTCTTCTTGTTTCGTATAGTAGCAAATATCAAAGTCCAATATGTTTGAACGGGAATTCAATATAATATGAACGGGTGCCGCCAAATACGCTGCGCCAACTGGGACAACAAAATTCTGTACGTGTCGGTAGAGGCAGATTGCAGGGTATATAAATTAGGTTCATTGTACAGATAAAATGCGTTGTTTATTTTTGAACTCTACACTGTGTTTTTTCTCATGTCCATTTTAAATTTTCTGTAAATATACAGTTTTGTTTAAAAACTGTAATTCTTTATCGCTATTATTTTCCATGGACTGGTAACTGCAGGAAAATTTTACTATGTGACATCTTTGCCGCTTGGTGATCGGAGAGTGAGCCATCGTTCAGAAGACAAATTAATATTGTTTAATTTCTACTAAATCGTACTCAATTTAGGTCTGTATAGCCTTTTCGCGTATTGAAGAAAATTGACTGTATTAGAATGAATGATATTCATCAATGTTAAAGAGAAATATTTTCTTCTGAAATAGAGTGCTGCAAATAAATAATCAAAATACAGACCCCGTTCGATTTTGCAAAACACGACACGACAAGATTGAACCATGCCAAAAATGAACGGTTATCTATTCATGACTATTTTCATAAATATTTCCATCAATGAACTAGTTTTAGTTCCAAGTCGTTTGAGGTGTCACTTAATGAATTAAGGCTGACGAACTAGATAATTGATATTACTACCCGAGTAATTAGAGGCTTGGTACTGCTTAGATCATGATCATTATATTACCGGTACATGTTCCGGTCATATTCCAGGAGCCGTTCTACCGATTCCGGTTATCCGCTTTGGCAACATAAAGAACCAAAATACCCTTCTTTTGGAGGATGTTGGTTGAAATAATCAAGAGAACTAAGAAATGTGATTAGACATAGTCGCTCGTTTTTGGCACATGTATGCCAAAATCTAACCGTGCCAAAAGTAAAACGAGCTCAAATCAAACAGAGCCTTTAAGGGAAATATAAAACTATTATAGTCCTACGTCAACTATGCGGTCGTGTCTTGGATACCACCCTCGTATTATTTTCAAAGGGCGCTCAACCACAACTAACTTACTCATGTTTATTAACTTCTCTTTGAACGCAATGGATAAAGGAAATTATGTTGAAACCTTATATACTGACTTCAGTAAAGCTTTTGATCACATTGATATACCCCTGCCTCTCTTCAAATTACGAAAAATTGGAATTTATTCACAATTACTCAAATGAATTGAATCGACTTTGACAGATCGTCAACAAACAATCAAATTTGAAGGTAACTTTCGAAACCTATTCAGATAACCTCAGGAGTTCCTCAATGCTCTCACTTGGGCCCTCTACTATTTATATTGTTTGTAAACGAACTCTTATTTATGCCGACGACATAAAACTTTTCATTGCCGACGACATAAAACTTTTCATTGCCGACGACATAAAACTTTTCATTGAAATTAGAAACGATGATGATGTAAACATTTTTCGTGGCGAGATAAAATATTTTTATATGTGGTGTAAAAAAAGCCTTCTTCAGCTAAACGTAAAAAAATGTAAAACATACCAAGCATTATTATTTCCTTAGGAGATCAGGTAGTAGAGAAATGTGAACGAGTTAGGTACTTAGCAGTCATACTCGACTCAAAATTAACATTCACTGATCATTACAATACAATTACCAATGAGGCTAGTAACATGCTCAGTTTTATAAAACGTTTCTGCTATAATTTCCAAGATCCATATACAATAAAAACACTTTATAATTCCTATGACAGGTCACTTTTAGAATACTGTAGCATTGTATAGTCTCCGTTTTCTGCAACACATATAGACAGAATAGAATCAGTGCAAAAACAATTCCTGTTATATGCACTTCGTAATCTACGAACACGGAAAAAGATTAAGGCTGGCTTGCTCGAGAACTACAGCGGCAGGGAGTTGAAATCGCAGCGATTCAGGAGGATTCCGTGCAGTAGACCCTATTGCACGCACTTCTTTCAAGTACCACATCTACTACAGTGGCGGCAAAGTAGCGAAACGGGGCGTTGGTTTCGTAGTGCTGGGAAATCAGAAAACAAGAGTCATCCGGTGGAGGCCCGTAGATGACCGTATATGCGTGTTGAGGATTAAGGGCAAATTCTTCAACTACAGTTTAATCAACACCTACGCACCGACAAACTACAAATCCGATGAAGTCAAAGATGAGTTCTATGACAAGCTTGAGCGAATCTATGACGAGTGCCCAAAACACGACGTAAAAGTCGTCATCGGAGACGCAAACGCACAGGTTGGGAGGGAGGAATTCTTCCGTCCGGTCATTGAAAGGCATAGCCTCCACTCGCCAACCAATGAAAACGGCCTGAGGCTGATAAAATTTGCCACGGCCAGAGGAATGGCCATATGTAGCTCCTATTTTCCACGTTTGAATATTCGGAAACACACCTGGAGGCATCCAAATGGAGAAGCCTGCTCCCAGATCGATCACGTACTGATTGATGGTCGGCACTTTTCGGATGTTACTGACGTTAGGTCTTTTCGAGGATCAAACATTGTTTCTGACCATTATCTCGTCGTTTGTAAGATCCGCGCACGGTTGTCGAACGTGCTGAAATCTCGCACAGAGAGGACGACGCGTTTCAACATTCAGCGGTTGAAAGCTGATGGCGTGGCAGCAGAATACGCCAGAGAGCTGGATCAACGGATCACAGAACAGCAGGAGGAAGGAGTAGAAGACATAAATGGGCTGTGGAGCAGTGTTCACGGCGCCATCGAAACGACCGCGAGAGAGGTGGTAGGTACGACGCGTGGAAGACAGCCTAACGGCTGGTTCGATGCTGAGTGCCAGAGAGCGACAGATGAGAAGAACCGTGCCAGGAGCCACATGCTCACTGCGGCTACGCGTCAGAACAGAGAGAGGTACAGGGTGGCAAGAGCTGCCGAAAATAAAACTCACCGTCGGAAGAAGCGCGAGTACGAGGAGCAGGTGCTCGCCAGCGCAGAGGACAGCTATGCTGAAAACGACGTGCGGAGATTCTATAAAACTGTCAACAGAGTCAGAAGCAGGAATTTCCCTGTGCCGGTCATGCGTAATGACAAGGACGGCAACCTGCTTACTGATAAACCGACGGTTGCAGCCAGGTGGAAGGAGCATTTTCAGGCGCTATTGAACGGTGAGGAGCCGGATGAGCAGAGCAGGAACAGGATGACGATTATGAGTGACGAACAAGCTGTGGAGCCACCGACACAGGAGGAGGTGAAAAAGGCGATTCGTGAGCTGAAAAACGGCAAGGCCGCTGGGAAGGACGGTATCCCGGCCGAACTTCTAAAGGCGGGAAGCGAGCGGCTGTACTATGCGATCCACCAGATAATACTAAAAATCTGGGCGGACGAACAAAATGCTGAACGACTGGTTGGAAGGCCTCATATGCCCTATCTATAAGAAGGGCCATCGATTGGATTGTGGCAACTATCGAGGGATAACGTTGCTCAACTCCGCTTATAAAGTGCTCTCGCGTATCCTGTTATTCCGATTGAGACCGCTAACGGAATCCTTTGTTGGCGAATACCAGGCTGGTTTTCGACAAGGGCGTTCCACGACGGATCAAATTTTCACCCTGCGACAGATCCTCGATAAGTTCCGGAAGTACAACTTATCGACTCACCATCTGTTTGTGGACTTCAGGGCGGCATACGACTCAGTGAAAAGAAATGAGCTGTGGCAGATCATGCTGGAACACGGTTTCCCTACGAAACTAATAAAGCTGAGTCGTATGACACTGGAGGGATCCAAATCGTGCGTGCGGATAGCTGGCGAGACATCAGCCGCGTTCGTAACGTTGGATGAACTGAAGCAGGGGGATGCGCTCTCCAACCTACTGTTTAACATCGCTCTTGAGGGTGCAGTACGAAGAGCAAACGTCGAAAGAAACGGTACGATCATCACGAAATCTCACATGCTTCTTGGTTTTGCGGATGACGTCGATATCATCGGTATCAACCGTAAGGCCGTGGAGGAGGCTTTCGTACCTTTTAAGAGAGAAGCAGCGAGATTGGGACTTGTCATTAACTCTGCCAAAACGAAGTACATGGTAGCTGGCAGAGAGCGTGGGAGTCCTCGTGGTGTTGGTGCTGAGGTGGAGATAGATGGGGAACGATTTGAAGTGGTTGACGAATTCGTTTATCTTGGTACGCTTGTGACATGTGACAACGATATGAGCCGTGAAGTGAAACGACGAGTTGCATCTGCGAACAGGGCTCTCTACGGACTGCGTTACCAGCTAAGGTCCCGTAGTTTGCAAACTCGCACAAAACTAGCGCTGTATAGGACGCTGATACTCCCGGTGGCCCTTTACGGACATGAAGCATGGACGCTGAAGGAAGCTGATCGACGAGTGCTCGGAGTTTTTGAGCGTAAAGTTCTGCGATCGATACTTGGCGGTAAATTGGAAGGTGGAGTGTGGCGCAGACGCATGAATCACGAGTTGTACCAGGTATACAAACATGCTGATATAGTGAAGGTAATACAGCGGGGCAGGCTTCAGTGGGCTGGACACGTAGCCAGGATGCCTGACGAGAGAGCCGCCAAAACTATCTTCAGTAGAAAACCAGGAAGAGGCCGTCGACTCCGTGGTAGGCCTCGCACGCGGTGGATGTGCGCGGTGGAAGAGGATGCACGATCTACTGGTGTACGGGGAGACTGGAGAACGGCTGCCCAAGACAGAAGAAGACAGAAGAATTCGTTCGGCCCTAGATCGGTGAACGGTCCGTTAGCCAAAAAAGTAAAGTAAGTAAGTAAAGTAAGTAATCTACGATGGACGTCATTTCCCCTACCATCATATGACGAACGCTGCAGACTTATCGACATCCAATTATTAAAAGCCCGTCGTGAATTCGCAATGATGTCATTTGTTAACGGTATCGTATCTCAGCGTGTCGATTCACCCGAAATATTATCAAAACTTAATTTTTATGTGCCTTCTAGAAATTTACGAGCTCGGATTTTGTTTTCTTTAAATCATAAACGAAACAATTATGCTAAATACGGGCTTATTTATCAAATGATGTTAGTGTATAACCAACACTGTGAAGCAATTGACTTTTCTATGTCGAGAACTAAATTAAAACAATATTTCAATTCAACGCGCAATTTAAATCGATAGAAAATAATTATTGTAATAATCCGAATCAAGTGAAGAAACCATTATTCAATTATGTATAAACTCTCTTTCCTTCTCTAACTAGTATAAATAACATATAGCATGTAAGTTAGTTTAAAACATATGTAGTCTACATTTGTTTGACGAAATAAATAAATAAATAAATAGATTCGAATTTGGATCATTTAACCAATCAATATTGAAATCACCAGCAATGACATTTAATTTGTTTAAATCAACGAAATTATCCCACCAGTTATCTAATATTTCTAAAGCACGCTGGTTACTGAGCTAGGGGAGTGATATAAAAGTCCAAAGTTTCCAATCGTCATGCCTCCTTCAACTGAAATTCCAAGGAACCAATTATTTTCAACAGATTCGTTTGACAGAATGTTGAATGTTACTGATTGCTTGGCGTAAATAGCAACCCCACCAGTATGTCTGAAAGGCGAAAGGTAAAAAGTGACTTTGTATCCCGAAAAACTCTACTGATCAAATGCATCAGCATCTACACTGAAAAAACAGGTGTAGTAAACTGACTGTGATTCTGGCGTTTTTTTGTACTATGCAAAATAATGGTAAAATTAACCGGAAAAATTGTTATTTTAATCGCATTATGGTAGAAAATTTGATATCGGTGCCAAAAATGTCATAGTAAATTTGAACATTTTCTGTAGTTATTTCAACTTATCAAATTAATACCGAATCACTATAAGTGTGGTAAATTTGACTACAACATATAAACGCAACTTTTGTCAATATTACATTTTTTTACACTTGCAGTCGATTTAAATGCATGCTGCATGCTGAAATCAATGTCTGTTTACTACAGCATTTCTTCAGTGTAGTACTCACAGTTTTTACCCAACTAGATTTTCTGTTCAGGATTACCGATTGCGTAGTATTTTTTTTTAGTATGCATTGAATGTTTACGATTCGGTTGCCATTTCGAAACCTTCGAAACACCGTGATATGTTGTGTGTTATCTCAGATGTGATATTTATTTTTGATTAGTCATTATATTTAAAATAAAGGTAGGGAAAACATGCTTGGTAACGCTTGTGAGGAGCTGATTGTTATCGTCGAGCATAAGAAGAAAAAACACTTGAAGATAAATTTCGATAAACGTTGACGGATTTCAGAAGTCTAATCAAGCCGGCACGGACCTCCGTCGGGAAACTATCAACAACACTGCAGGCGCAAACTGATGTTTGCATTAGGGGAACAACGAGCAAGACGGTCACCCTAAGGAGATCATTCATTATTCTGCTCAAAACACAACATTGCAACCAACGATATTCATAATATTCGACATTGACTAGTGCTTTTCATAAAATAATGCAAACCCTTCCTTTTTAGAGTGATTTTATATTAGTTTTCACTAAAATAAAAACAGTCTCGAAAAACCACTATTTCACAACGTGCATATGAAACGGACCGACTGTGCTGGTAAGACGGCCCTATGAAAGACTATAGCAAATTTCTTTTCTATACGGGACGACGCGCTGCGCAAAAAAAGCACGTGTTTAAAGCTTACCGTCCGCTGCGCAGATGGAATCATTCACATCATTTACATGTAGCATATTTACAGGTTTTAACAACGTTTCTAATGATGATTTTTATTTCAAATGAGAGTTAATGAGTTCAAGTCTCATCTCACGTGGTGAGAATGCTGAGAGAAACAATATTAAATGGTGCTATCATCGTTTTCTCAGACTGCCCATTTTGCGAACACAACGGCTGACCGTTTTGCCCAAGAGGCACAATTAGATTCTGAAGCATTCCGAAAATCTGGTAAAAAATACTAAATTAAATGGTTAAACTAAACACAGTGCGTTCCTTATAACTATAAACCATTTTTCTTTTTTAAATATATGACTAGTTAAATCTACCACTGCATTAATCAAAATGGATGGGTAAAAATACTACAGGGCAATCAAAACTACTTCTTGATGCATTTGCATATTGTAGTAATTTGCATATTGTGGCAATGCATTTTGCAACACTGTAGTGTAAATAACTAGTGCCATGGTCATCATAAATGCGATATGTTATCAGTAAAAAAACGTAGGTGTATGCCGTTTATTTTAAACCTTATAATAGCACTAAAATCTAATCACTAATCACTAAACTGCAGAGCTCTAGCGTGGAAGAATAAAAAGTTGGTGTCGAAGCTCTGCGGCCAAATCGCGAACTAAACTGAGCGTCAAGTTGAAGTTCTTATTACACTGAGAAACTTTGCTGAAGACTGCACATAGGTTGGATAGAGTATCAAAGTACTGGACCGTGTATTCCATGCAATAAATACATAGCAATTATATTTTTACATGAAACCTATGGTTATATTCAAACTGAAATATAACAAAAACTCATCTTTTAAAATTTCAGAAAATGATGATTTTTTGATGGACAATTTTTAGAAAAAATCATGGTTTGCTAATACTTGCTACCCGCTGAGATATCTACTTCACAAAATTATGTATTTTTTTCAGATTTTGTGTAATATTTTCACTAAAGTACTTCAAAAACTTCTGTGCTTGGAAGAAAACGACGTATTTATGCAATTTCTATCGAGAAAAAATTTGGAAGAAATTAATTCGAGTGATCTCATAAAATTATCACAATAAAACGTGAAATTCAGAGAAAATATATAAAAACTCATAGATCTCTGAAACTTGAAGAGTAAGAAATTTTGTATGTTCTGTAAAGTATCATGGAATTTAGAGATCTACAGCTTTGTCGAATACCGCAAAGCTCTAGCGTGTAAGAGAAAGAAGTTGGCATCGCAACGCCACCTTTGCGTCTGAATTCCGAACGAATTCAAACATCCAAAATGAAGCCCTAACTATACCAAGACACTTTGTAGAAGATCGGAAACCGATTGGTCAAACCCTGAGAGCGCTATTAATTTCGTTCCTCTAGATTCCATTTCTGGCCCAGTGTGCATTGGACGTTTTGTTTCCACAAGATGCCGCGAAGCAACATAATTTGTAGATAAACCAGCAATATTCAGATATAATATTTTTAACTTCTTCTCATTTTGTGATTCTTTTAGCTGCTATTTACTTAAACACATGTTGCTTTTTCTTTTTTCGAACAGTCTCCGATAAACCGGACACTGTGAACTAGAAGTTGGGAGTTTAACGTCCGAATTCATTTTATTTCTTTATTTGACTTTAAACAATTCACGCAGTTAAATTCAGTTGAAGAGCAATCAGATGTCTTGTGTTGCCCGCTACATTTGGAACATGTTTCGGGATTAACACACTCTGTCCTTCATGGCCAAATTCTCCACATTTAAAACAACGCAAAACATTAATGGACTCTTGTACAGGACACTTATCCCACCCCTCACAATCATTTGCACTGTTCAGGAAATTATTGCTCAAATCGGTATCCTCCGGTCGAACTGCGGACTCCATGGAAGTTAAAAGATCGTTTCCAGCAAATCCTCGTTGTTCCAGTTCTTCTACTTTAGATAAGGCTCCATCTAGTAACGTTTTAGCATCAATTACAACTTGTTTTACATTTCCAATCTCTCTCAGCCATCCACTATAATTGTGTTAAGCGACAAATAATCCTTTATGTACGGCCTCCAATCTGCTTGGCTCAGACGTTGCAACCCAACGAAAATATTTCGATAATTGTAACGGTGGTGTTGCAGATCTTTCCAATTCATCATACTTATGCGCTGGATTGAGTGAATAAAATTTTCCCATAAAAGTCATGAGCTGTAATGGCCTTCCAGATGAGTATGATTATCGCGGAGTTCATCCGCTAAAGCTGTATCGTCTCTTATTGAATGTGCCCCAGCTTTATCTGTATTTTGAGGGGAAAGTAACTTGCGCAATATGGCTTGATGTTGACTGCTAGTTTCCACATTGATCAACCAAACATACACATGGACTCGCACCTGCTTATCTTTCCAACCTCTCAAAATTCTAGCTGTGAGCGAATCTTTAATTTAAAATAGTTTATTTGACACGGCACGATACAATTTTTGTTTAACTGAGCCAAGTACATTTTTTTTAATTCTAAATTAGCAGGGAAACAAGGGAGGCACATTTTTATATCTCGCAGCCGACTACGAGCTAGTGGGGATTTAAGGTGAGAGGAGGGGAGTTACAATTTTGATTTCAACTATATTGAGTTACAGGATTTATTTATTTGTACATGGCTAAGCAGTGATGTTCCATTTGAGCAGTTTTGGTCTGAGGTGCCTACGTGAACATGAAGATGCCGAGTCTTCGTTTTAGTGTCTCCAGCATGGTGAATCACTTTCTGAATGAAAATGAATGTGACGAGAATTGTAATCTAACAAATAGATAAAAAAATCAAATTTTAGTGCCAGCATTTTTTATAAACCCGTATAGCTGTGTCATGTACTGGGGATCACCGCTTCCCAGAATGTCTCTAACAGGTACGTTCGGTTGTTTTCCTCGGGCCCGAAGGGAATCTATAAGCTTGGACCTAACACCACAGTATTCGGTACACGACCAAACAACATGCTCGATGTCATGGTAGCCATCGCCACAAACGCAGTGATTACTGTCTACAAGCCCTATATGAAAGAGATGCGTGTTTGATGTGTAGTGATTGGACATAAGTCTGGACATCACGCGAATGAATTCCCGACCTACATCCAACCCCTTGAACCATGCTTTCGTCGATACCTCAGGAAAAATGGAATGTAGCCACCGTCCCAGTTCATCTGAGTTCCATGATAATTGCCAACTGTTGAGTGTTATCTGATGCAAAATGCTATAAAATTCATCATAAGCAATTGGTCTTACATAAATATCGCCATCAATAGCACCCCCCTTAGCTAAAGCGTCAGCCTTTTCATTGCCCGGAATGGAACAATGAGAAGGGACCCACGCTAAGGTCAACCGGTAATTTTTATCTGTTAAAGCACTTAAAAACCGCCGTGTTTTCCCCAGGAAATACAAGTAAGAACAAAATTGATCGAAAATTCCGTGTAAAATTTCAAAGAGAATTGCGTTATAAATCACTAGTATACTAGCGCCGCCTGGTGACCTTATCGCTACAATACATAATTTTTCGCTGGTGTATGAGGCGTCGCTGGTAGCGCTATCTGGTTACGAATTGCTACTACAAAAATCTTTACTCAAGTTTGAAACTCAGCTTGGACGTCTGTCTGCGGTTTTAGTTAATCGTAAAATGCTTACAATGTTTTCGAATTTCTTTATCCTTGCGGCTGCATTTCCTGTCGCGGGTAGGATCGAAGTTTATTACACAGCTTTTTCAAGGTATTTGTTTTTTACCTAGTTGAGATTATTTACATCGAAAACAGCTGCCAGAAAATCGATATCAATAAAGTTTAATGAAATACATGCAGGTGCGGAAAAAAGGTTCGTCAACATAAGACAGTATATCCTAAACGTCATGGTTAAAAAACAACGTAAATCGAACAACACGGTGCGTGTTTCGAGTGTGAGATCTCGCCTAATTAGGCTTAGTTTATTATTGTCTTCATAAACACTATAATGATATACTTGTAGCATAAGCATTCTTCTCTCGCTATCTCCCCACCTTTATTTGCCTCATTGAATGAAATTCACCACTAATCTCAGAGGAAAAAGGGTTAAATGCAAAAAGGTGTATTCGGCAGGATGGGGTAAATTTTTTATCGCACGCCGTGAACACACATTAGTTCGGAGGTGCGCGTGTGTTATTCCTCGAGTACACGGCGGGTACACCGTGTAGATGAATGAAACCAAATGAGAAAACTAATAACCTACTTTATATTGGAAAAAAAGTTCAGTCACACATATTGAGTAGTTGATTTTCGTGTCATAATGACTAAAAAACAGAAGTATTACAGAAATTTTACGCCGCAAAAAATGCCCGCGGACCATTATTTCACTTTACGGTCAGTTCATTTTTCCATTCCGGTTAATAAGAAGGTGGAAACTTTGGCTTAGGTGGGCGCAACAAATGGTGATATTTATGATAGACCTACAATTGCCTACAATAAGTTTTTGCAATTTTCTCGTCAGAGTACGCCTTCAAACTGGCAGACTGCGGGTTAGACGCACATGCACTGCGAATCAGGCTCACAGATAGTAATCAATGCGTTTGTGGATTGAGCCTTCATGATTGTCGACTACAGGAGTTTAAGTGAAGGAACGTCTTTATTTTAAAAGGGGTTAGATTCCTCGGGTTATCTTAACCGACGTGCAAAGGTCCTTTTCGCATTCGAAAGGCTTCAACACGCAAGGGACAACCTCTGGAAATCTAACTTTCGGATGAAGAAAGATCTACGCGAGTTCGATTTTGCTAGTGGTATGATTTTATTTGGTAGCAAATTGGGTTTATAGAAAAAATTTACAAATTGGAATCTTATGAACTATGCCTACGTATGGAAGAGAAAATGAGAGAGAAGATTCTCCGAATCTTCGTAAGGGAACAAAAAAGAACGCGACAAAATTTCCACTCGCCTAGTCAGGCGCTTACCCTTAATCCGGTACCTGAACGAGAAAAAGGTTTTGAACGTTATCGGCTCTTTCTTTACACGCGCCTACGACAACATTCATTCAGATAGTTACAATGTTTTACAAAACGCCGGATTTACATTCCCTATTTCCGTACTTAAGATAATAATGCGTACGCAGACGCGCCGGCTGATAATAGGACTTATCACCCTTTTCTTTGAGCATTATCCGCCCATAATTCACATAGTCATTGACGCTGGCTAAACCTAACAGACTGAGAAAATAGAGCGCTTACAATCAGTGTACTCGCACGGCTTCTAATCTAGCACCCGCAGGAAGGGTCGGTCGGGGATTATCTATGTAGCAATCTCCTCTATGAAGGGAACCTATTTGCGATTATTTTTCTACTCAAATCTTTCTTCCAAGAAACAATAATGAATGAGTTGCTAAATGACAATTTGCCGTTGGCCCATTACCATATCTAAAAATGCTTTTGTTACATTCTGGGCCCCATAAATCTACTAAGATTTATCCAAAGAAATTATTACGCATTATTTGTTTAAACTAACATGTGTATATATATTTTTTTTTTACTTGTTAAGATAGTTTATTTGATAGCACTACTTATTTAAACACTTTTTTTTTATTTTTCTTCAGGAAACATATTACTTTAAAAGATTCAAAAAACACTAATAAATACATTGATCATTTAATAAGTGATTACATCTACACTGAATTTTCCGCGGTTGGCTCCGCAGCTGTAAATGGTCTTCTTAATAACGATGGCATTTAACGTAGATATACATTGCTGCTATCACTATTTTCAGTGGCAGTATCGTAGGCATCCCAATCGAGACAAATAGTTGAATCTTGTGGACAGTTTTTCTGCCATTTCTATGTGGACTGCATCACGCTGTATTCGCCCAAAACGGGTTCAACTTAATTGGGAAGGATCCTTCTTGTACAATGTATTTCGACGTACCTCAGATGAGCGGCTTTGAAATTTATTATCTTCTGCCATAACCTGATGATAAATTTGGTAGTGTAGTCTCCGCCAATCGGAGAAATCGTTTTTATTTACGAGGCCACATTCGTCGTTGAATAAGGTTTCTTCTATTGGTACAGGTACAGGTTGATTACCGGGTAACGTTCAACCGTCGAACCGTAATTCGAAATGTTTTGGCTCATTATACCATTTAATTTCTCCGACATATTCTATAGTGGCCTCATCTGCCGGATTGTTTTCAGACTATACCCAATGCCATTGATCTTTGACAGTGGTATCCAATATTTCGCCGACTCGGACGTTAATGTATGATGTATATTTTCTTTTCGTATTAGTTATCCATGCTAGCACTGCCTTCGAATCTGTCCATAATGTTGCAGATTTTATGTCCAGACGTATCTCCTTTTGAACGACGTCTAATAGCCTTGTCCCCATGACTGCCGCATGGAGTTCCAGACGTAGAGATACCGGTTTAATTGGCACAACTCTTGTTTTAGCTGTTATTAACTGCGTATTGATTCCAAAGCTTGTTAAAGTTCTAGCATATACACAAGCTGCGAGTGCTATTTCAGAGATGTCAACGAAAACATGTAACTCTATCGGAGCGTGTTCTGTTAGAATGCATCTCGGGATTGAAAAGCTTTCCGCTTGTTTAAGTTTACGTAAGAATTTCAGCCATTGTGTACGTCCGGAAAAGTATATCCCATTGTTTGGAATATTTGTGTAATTCCTGCATTAGTATCTTACCATGCACAACTAAATGAGAAATTAGACCCAGTGGATCGTAAATACTCATAAGCAAAGATAATACCTGTTTCTTCGTAGGTATTTCGTTAATATTGAGGATTCCTACTCCTATATCGTTATGATTAAATCGGTAACTTAGCGTGTCTCTACTGGTGTTCCTATACACACCTAACACCTTCTCAATTTGAGATTTCTTATCTTCGTACGGTTTTATATCAGCGCTTAACCGTCTTGTTACAGGTATACTTCTCAGCAATTCAGTATTATTCGAAGAGAAGTTTCTAATATGGAAGCCACCTTCCTGATGAATTTCGGTTACCTTTTGTACAAGCTCCTTTGCCTTTTTTGGATCCCAAATGCTGTCGACGTAATCGTCGACGTAATGTTGTTTCATTATTGCATTCACAGCTTCAGGAAACTGTTCCAAGTATTTATCTGCGTTATGATTTTTTACTGCTTGCGCGCAGTACGGCGAACAAGTCGAACCAAAAGTCATAACTTGCATGACGTAAATATCCGATTTTTTACTACTGTTGCAGTCGCGCCATAAGAAACGTTGCGCATGTTGATCTTCACGGCGTATTTTCACTTGATGGAACATCTCCTTGATGTCTCCACATACAGCTATTTTTCCTTCTCGAAATCGTAGAAGGATCCCAAATAATGAAGTCAGTTGATCTGGACCGGGCAGCAACATTGAGTTCGAAGATACTCCATTTACTTTTGCAGTTGCGTCGAAAACTTATCTTGGCTTCGGTGGCAACTTGTTTTGATTGAAAACGATGAAGTGCGAAAGACAACTTAGAGTTGGAGGTTTTTGAAACAATTCCTGTTGATTTAGCTTACGAATAAGAGTGTGCGAAATTTCGAGTTTCACGAAATTAACCGAAATTTATCGAAATTTAGAACACATTTTTTCAATAAATAGATACAAATTATGATTTCTGAACCAATTTTTCTACTGTTATAAACTCTAATTAAGGTCCGGAAATGCTTCAAAGCTTTGACCGTATAAAGTTTGAAAAAATCTATAGTTAACTATAATTTTCCTAATTTCCGGTATTTTCTTGAAAATTTTCCACGTAAATAAACTCATAATATCTTTAAGCCTTCTGTTTAAATACGAATCAATAAAAAGATTCACTTAAAATTTATAAATTCTAGTCATTTTTTGATGAATTTCGAGAAAAATTTCGTTTAGTTTCGGAAACCTCGAAATTTCGCACAGCCTCCTTCTTCTTAGATTTTCACCCACGGAAGAACTGTTTAAGAGGCTGACCAAAATACTGTTCTAATAACGTTCAATCGTATTTCGGCCTCAATGGCGTTTACTGTCTTGAAAGCGTGTTGTTGCAATTCCGATGGGTCAAGTTTATCTATAGAATCCTTTGGTTTTATAATCATCGAAGGTATTGGTTTAACTTCATACAGTTCAACCTTTCAACGTGTAATCACAGTTGTTAAGAACTTAAGGTTTAAATTTTTCAAACAACTTATTTACATCTAGCACTTTTTATATTTGTGGATATCTTCTCATAATTTCACTACCTTTAATTCACAGGCAGACTTCGGTAACTTCTGAACAATTTTTCTTCAAATTCTCCGTAGATGAGAAGCTTTTTGTTATCGCTTTCAATTCTTCTTAATGTACTACGGCGATAGAATCATTTTCTTCGCTCAATATTTTTTTCTATTACTTCTATGTTGAAGATTTTAACTTTCATTAATGTCTCATCGTTTCTCCAATTCAGAAACGAAACGCTTGCAAAGTTTGTTGACAGGTTGATGACTTTTTGATGTATTAGGGTTTGTTCTTTATTTTCCTTCAAACATCCAAATTTGCAACCTTTACGGAAGGTTGCATAAGTATTCCTTTAGCATTCAAATAAGTAACCGTCGACCTTTGACGGTTCCACCAATTTATTCCATTTACTTCGTTCTTTTGTCGAAGATTTCAAATTTATACGCCATCGATTCAAAAAAGTTAACTCTTGGGCCTTTTCCCAACGAGTTTTAACAAGTATGGGTATCCTCGATTTATTATGCCATGTAAGTTTTTCAATAACCTTCTTCGTAGTTTCATCGACTGAACTTGCATTGCATTGTATCCAGCGCTTTTCATCGATGTCTTCCTGAATTCCATCAACTTTAACATTTATTAGCGATATAACGTTCTTGCTAACATCTTCATCCTGCGTTGAACATGTTTTAAATTTAGTGGATTCTAGCATCATTTTTTCCTTGTTGATATTCTATTGCAGCTGAATATTCCAATATGTTCATCCTTTTGGCCAATTCGTCGTATCGTGTTCCAAATCATATCCGGAAACTTTTCGAATTGTTTCACCTTGTCATAAGAAACGTTGCGCATGTTGATCTTCACGGCGTATTTTCACTTGATGGAACATCTCCTTGATGTCTCCACATACAGCTATTTTTCCTTCTCGAAATCGTAGAAGGATCCCAAATAATGAAGTCAGTTGATCTGGACCGGGCAGCAACATTGAGTTCGAAGATACTCCATTTACTTTTGCAGTTGCGTCGAAAACTTATCTTGGCTTCGGTGGCAACTTGTTTTGATTGAAAACGATGAAGTGCGAAAGACAACTTAGAGTTGGAGGTTTTTGAAACAATTCCTGTTGATTTAGCTTACGAATAAGAGTGTGCGAAATTTCGAGTTTCACGAAATTAACCGAAATTTATCGAAATTTAGAACACATTTTTTCAATAAATAGATACAAATTATGATTTCTGAACCAATTTTTCTACTGTTATAAACTCTAATTAAGGTCCGGAAATGCTTCAAAGCTTTGACCGTATAAAGTTTGAAAAAATCTATAGTTAACTATAATTTTCCTAATTTCCGGTATTTTCTTGAAAATTTTCCACGTAAATAAACTCATAATATCTTTAAGCCTTCTGTTTAAATACGAATCAATAAAAAGATTCACTTAAAATTTATAAATTCTAGTCATTTTTTGATGAATTTCGAGAAAAATTTCGTTTAGTTTCGGAAACCTCGAAATTTCGCACAGCCTCCTTCTTCTTAGATTTTTACCCACGGAAGAACTGTTTAAGAGGCTGACCAAAATACTGTTCTAATAACGTTCAATCGTATTTCGGCCTCAATGGCGTTTACTGTCTTGAAAGCGTGTTGTTGCAATTCCGATGGGTCAAGTTTATCTATAGAATCCTTTGGTTTTATAATCATCGAAGGTATTGGTTTAACTTCATACAGTTCAACCTTTCAACGTGTAATCACAGTTGTTAAGAACTTAAGGTTTAAATTTTTCAAACAACTTATTTACATCTAGCACTTTTTATATTTGTGGATATCTTCTCATAATTTCACTACCTTTAATTCACAGGCAGACTTCGGTAACTTCTGAACAATTTTTCTTCAAATTCTCCGTAGATGAGAAGCTTTTTGTTATCGCTTTCAATTCTTCTTAATGTACTACGGCGATAGAATCATTTTCTTCGCTCAATATTTTTTTCTATTACTTCTATGTTGAAGATTTTAACTTTCATTAATGTCTCATCGTTTCTCCAATTCAGAAACGAAACGCTTGCAAAGTTTGTTGACAGGTTGATGACTTTTTGATGTATTAGGGTTTGTTCTTTATTTTCCTTCAAACATCCAAATTTGCAACCTTTACGGAAGGTTGCATAAGTATTCCTTTAGCATTCAAATAAGTAACCGTCGACCTTTGACGGTTCCACCAATTTATTCCATTTACTTCGTTCTTTTGTCGAAGATTTCAAATTTCTACGCCATCGATTCAAAAAAGTTAACTCTTGGGCCTTTTCCCAACGAGTTTTAACAAGTATGGGAATCCTCGATTTATTATGCCATGTAAGTTTTTCAATAACCTTCTTCGTAGTTTCATCGACTGAACTTGCATTGCATTGTATCCAGCGCTTTTCATCGATGTCTTCCTGAATTCCATCAACTTTAACATTTATTAGCGATATGACGTTCTTGCTAACATCTTCATCCTGCGTTGAACATGTTTTAAATTTAGTGGATTCTAGCATCATTTTTTCCTTGTTGATATTCTATTGCAGCTGAATATTCCAATATGTTCATCCTTTTGGCCAATTCGTCGTATCGTGTTCCAAATCATATCCGGAAACTTTTCGAATTGTTTCACCTTGTCGTTAGGTGGTTCTGCAATTTCCGACGAATATTTTGGGTTCGATATACATCCTAACATTTCAATATTATTCGATAGGATTTTCCTTTTACTATTGAACCCATTTTCATAGAGGCTCTTTACAGCCGCGGCTTAAAGATGATTCTCGCGTTTTATATCCGCATTATGATGTTTAACAATTGCGTTCGCCGGGTAGGAAAATTCCTCAGGACGTTTGCACCATCCATTGCAGCTCCAAAATTTCATTGCTGCATCAAAGTATACATTGTCCTCCATGACAATTGTAAAATTTCGACGAAAATTCAATATCAAATGATCTTTTATCAATTCCACTGATCGTTGATTCCGAGTAACGTAGTTATTCAAAACATCATTTTTGACCACACACTGCTTTGTAGTGTCTAAGTTGTTTTCAGCGTAGTTGTAGCTTACTATCGGTTTGTTACGCCTAATTTTCCATGGTGATCCTGGAGCATATCTTCCGTTTTTGGAATTGATTACTTCTGCAGGTGATACTCTCGGTTTGATAATGTTACCAGGTTTTCGTTTTAAAACCGAAGGACTTCTCAACAATTTATTGTTATTCGAGGAGAGTTTTATGCCTTTATGTTCATTTACTTGATGAATTTTAGGGTCTTTCTTTTCACTTTCAAGCTTCCCTTTTTGAGAGCTTATCTCTGTTTTTTGGCAATCTTGATAGCCTTGTTTTACTGCACATACTTTAGTGGCATTAGGTCGTGCAGGCTTCTTTTCCACAATCTTTGGGGAATTAACAAGAACCTTTCGCGGTTTTATTGATTCTTCAGAAATGTTTATTCTTTTAACTGCTTTGAATATTTCTTCATTTTCTTTTAAAGGCTTTAGCTTAGATTCGTGGGGATCAACTCGTTTGTGATTCCCGAAAATTACAACAGATGTTGTATCCTTGTCTTTGAGCGATTGTTCATTTTGTGCGCTCTTCCTGGCGCACATAGGAATTCCTGGCGGTGGTCGTGATCTCGGCATTATCGCATGCGCTTCAACATGTGGTTTCAGCCAGTCGTTCAATTCACCTAAGTCTTTGACTCGAGACTTTTCCTTAGCCCAACAGATTTGTATGCCGAAACAAAATTTTCCAATAATATCCTCCATCAGCTGAGGATTATTTAATAGGCTAATTTCATTCATGGCCTTTATACTAGACACGAATTTGTCTAGTGCATTGGAGCAACCCGTTAGATTCGAAGTATTACGGATGTCCTTAAGCAGGTTATTATATTCCAACTCATCCTCGTACCGGATGAGTTGATCCAAACATTCTGGATCTGCTAGCCTGTTCTCTGCTGGAACATGATTTGCTTCTCCACTGAAGCGAATCTGTGATGATTCAGTCTTCGTTTGATAAACTGAATACATCTTTCTTGCCATAGTTTCTCCATGGTCTTTAAATCTTTGCGATATCGTATCGCTGGTCTTTAAACATTGCATTATTGCCAGACCCATTTCGATGTTTGTGCATTCAACACAAATCCATCGTTCCTCAGGTAATGGTAGCCTTCTAAGGTGTCCACAGTTTAAATGAAATCTGCGATCGCACTCAACACATGCGACCATGTTTTCCTTAGAATCTTTCTCCTTACACAAGCGGCAACTACCGTTAGGATTGTTAACAAAATAACTCATCGTTGAGTAATGAGGGGGGTAGCGGCTTTCTGATGATTTTCTCTGTGGCTTCGTAGGGTTGATCGTCCTGATGATTTCCTTTAGGACTTCGTAGGGTTGATTGTGCTGATGCTTTCGCAAGGTTGATCGCCGTAGAAAGAATCGTCGCAAGGTTGAAAGAAAGGACCGATACCAACTAGCTCCTCTCTGGAGCCACCAAAGTCGACTACAGGAGTTTAAGTGAAGGAACGTCTTTCTTTTAAAAAGGGTTAGATACCTTGGGTTATCTTAACCGACGTACAAAGGTCCTTTTCGCATTCGAAAGGCTTCAACACGCAAGGGACAACCCTTGAAAATCTAACTTTCGGATGAAGAAAGATCTACGCGAGTTCGATTTTGCTAGTGGTATGATTTTATTTGGTAGCAAATCGGGTTTATATACAAAATTTACAAATTGGAATCTTATGAACTATGCCTACGTATGGAAGAGAAAATGAGAGAGAAGATTCTCCGAAGCTTCGTAAGGGAACAAAAAAGAACGCGACAAAATTTCCACTCGCCTAGTCAGGTCAAATTTGCCTACCCTTAATCCGGTACCTGAACGGGAAAAAGGTTTGGAACGTTATCGGCTCTTTCTTTACACGCGCCTGCGACAACATTCATTCAGATAGTTACAATGTTTTACAAAACGCCGGATTTGCATTCCCTATTTCCCTACTTAAGATAATAATGCGTACGCAGACGTACGCTCCGCCCATAATTCACATAGTCATTGATGCTGGCTAAACCTAACAGACTGAGAAAATAGACCGCTTACGATCAGTGCACTCGCACGGATCTAGAAATTTTATACCTGCTTCTAATCTAGCACCCGCACGAAGGGTCGGTCGGGGATTATCTATGTAGCAATCTCCTCTCTGAAGGGAACCTATTTGCGATTATTTTTCTACTCAAATCTTTCTCCCAAGAAACAATAATAAATGAGTTGCTAAATGACTATTTGCCGTTGGCCCATTACCATATTTAAAAATGCGTTTGTTACAATGATAATATGTACGTTTTGGTGGTGCTGAGCTCCGAGGCACCAGATCGTTAATTTCGGATACTCATGTTCCAGTTTGTGGACCGAGGAAACAAGGCATGAACGATGCTTATTCATGACTTCCGTAAATTGGGGTGAAATTGGGCCATACAAACCCATTGTTTGTTAGCCATCTCATGGCGATCACAAGATCAAACGTTTTTAAATAAGTTCCCTCCAATATTCAACCAAGAAAGACTAGTCTTTTGACCAGGAAGAGATGGCTGACAAGTCACGGGTTAGAAGTGACAACCTCACAATCTGATCCCGCCTGACGGTACTTGAAAAGCAACGGAGTGCTCATCAAACAACAAATCTAACCGCGCGGTAATTAAAAAAGAACATACTAGTTTTAGTTTTTGGTTTCGTTCTTATTCGTTTGGGCTTTATAAGACATCCTAGAAATAGGATATATTTGGTTTCTGTAGGATTTAGTTGAAAAAAATTAATTAGGAATATTCACTATTGTTTTAGTGGATGAGCATCTAACAACGTGGACCATACATGCTTACCCCTTCGTTACTCTCACTATATTTTTTCATACCACGAAGTTGTTACACTGACCTGAGAATCCAAGAAAGGACATTTTGAACAAAATAAAAGATGTGAAGAACTGGCAAAGAAAAGCTGTGATCGTTTGCAAAAGGCTGTAAAAAGCTGAAAATGTAGAGTGGCTAATTAAAGTTCAGTACCTTTTTTTATTTATACATTTATCGTCATACATCAGTTGCATTTGCGACCAACATGTTATGTCCAATGCGCTTTGGTCAGAAAATCTCTGGAGTCATTTTGCTACTGTCGGGTCGTCAGCCAGTAAAAATGCTTAGAATATTCATTTGAATACTGGGAAAAATTACCTTGGCTTTTAAAATCAATCGCACTAGCCATGGCAATTATATGACGGACGCCGTGTGCCATCGTTCGGCTTTGCGGAGCAAAACTTCAGTTTTAGGTGTAAAACTTCGGCTTTCTCTCTTGCTGAAGTGTAAACGATTCGTTTTTCCCGTGCAGAATGCATCGGAGTGAGCAGTTGCTTGTCAGGTGTCAGCGTAAATGAATCGCGCGCGCGAAGTCCTTTGATTCCCGCGTAGTGCAAGTGAAGATGCACCTTGCTCTTCGGTCGCCCGGAGGGGAAAACCAAGTCTGCATAGGTTCACTCATAGGAAAACATAAGAAGATATGTTGAACAAAATTATCAACAAGTTCCAGTGAGAAATCATAACAATCGACAATTACTAGGAAGCTAAAGTTCGAAATGATTAATTTCTGTTTTTTCGTTTGACAAGTTTTTTTTCACTTGCCAACAATTACATTCACTGTATTACGAAGACAGCTAATATACGTAAAAGTATTATTTGTTAAGTTGAAAACAAAAATATATCATCTAACAATGTTGAAATGTGTAACAATGATTCCGAATAGGTCCTAGTCAATCGATAAAATATTCAGAAGCATTCGCTGGCTCTTAAGCTTCTATAAATTTGTATTTTCAGAAATCTACTCGTTCGATCACGATCATTTAGTGAATATCGAAAATAAAATGCAAAAAAAATCTTATGATCGTTGCAAAAATGCCAAATTTTTGTTGAGTAGTTTATATTCATGAGATAAACTTTTAATCACTATCAATGCAGCAGCATTGCAGTTTTCCCTTGATTTTACGGAAAAAGAAGTCGTGTACCACTGCAGACGATGAGAGACCAGCGGCGCTCTGCTCCACATAATATTTATTCGGGATATTCGCGTTGAAAGAGATTTTGAAGGCTGTTCGCACCTACGTGAACACTCTTATGTAATTGTCAAAATGTGATGACAAAAGCAAAAATACTTCCTTCCTTCTTTTTTGCATGCTAAAACCAAACAAATATCAGCAACCCCGTCAACGCGAATATTATACTGTACGGTATAGTTGCTTTTACCAGCACGTTTTCTTTCAAGACATCAGTTTTTATTATGCTCTGACAGCAGGTTTAGAAATTGTTCAAGCAAAAGGCTTGTTTCAATACTTTTCGAAAGATCTTTAGCTTTGAGACTTCGGATTAGTCTAAGTTCATGGAAGCAAACTTAAATTGACCTGTTGGGACGGGGAAACTCTGTCCATTTTTTTATATTGAAACAGAGAATATAACAGAGAATGGTTGGTGTCCATTCACGTCGTCTGTGCTAGGAATGGTCGTGTGTGATTGGATCATTGTTCGCGTAAATTTCCTTGTAACTTTTCATCAATTTTCACCGTTGAACAGTGAAATAATAATGATGACAAGCGTATTATAAAATTGTTACACGTTTTATCTATCCAACAATATATTGGTTATTGTTATCCATCATGTGGTTATGCTGTTATTATCGTTTGAAATCTGACGTAACATTTGCCAGTTTCGTTTCCTATTTTACAGAATGCATCCCAGTATAGAAAACAAAGACGTAGTCCCACGTCAAAAATCTGAGATCTGAGAAAGAGCTCTTCAAGGTGGCGACTTTCTCCAACAAAATTCAGTAGTGAAAAGGTCGAACACAGAATAAAAAAAAAACTACTTTTTTTCTGCGGAACACGTCATGTAAGTCTTGATTATTTATATTATTAACGTAATTTCAGCAGATATTGACCCAGTTTCTGTAACATGACAGACGAACACTGTTTGTCAAAAATATTTGATATATATTCTCTTTAAAGTATGTCACTTGTAAATGCAATTAAATGTGCAGCTTGTGATTAAAATCATTTCAAAAATCGAGAAGTACAAACCGGGTAGCTCCGTTCCGGTCCGGTTCGAAATAAAATCGAGACTCGAAGTTTCCGGTGCTATCTGACTTTTGACCGGATTCTACCCGATGCGATGTCGAACACTATTCACAAGAAGTTTCAATACACCTCCCACGACGCTGATTATTTTTTGACTTCTTTAAAAATCAGACGATATATATTACGGAACAGTAAATTCATCCACCTGACCAAGATTTTATTTGACGAAGTGCTGCGAAGCCGCTGTAGACTTTGGCTGAAACCAACAACCAGCTTTCCCCTAACCGGCAGAATCATTGCAGCTAGGTCATCGTGCAAAAAAAACAGGTTTTCATGTTGACATTTCCTCAGAAACTGTTGAACAAAAGAAACAGCAGACATGAAGGAGGATGATTTTCCCGGTGTGAAGCCTAATTTCCCGGGTTTCCCGTATTTTTTACCCGGTGATTTGAAATTCCCGGCTTTTTCCCGCTTTTCCCGTTTTTCGCAGTAGAGTGGCCACCCTGCCGACAATAGTATTGAACATCTCTGGGTGAATGTTTACGGTTCCGACTACATGATTGCTATTGGAGTTGTGTATATTGCTCCTGACTGTGCAACTGATGCCACACTTGTTGAAAAACACATAGATACCAACATTTCGAATTCGTTAAGGCCATGTG
Source organism: Wyeomyia smithii (assembly GCF_029784165.1). Taxonomy (NCBI): domain Eukaryota; kingdom Metazoa; phylum Arthropoda; class Insecta; order Diptera; family Culicidae; genus Wyeomyia; species Wyeomyia smithii. Next base: position 153,331,955 of record NC_073696.1, read on the forward strand.
ATTATCATCTGCTTGATGGGGTTACAATCAACCAAACCTAGTATGGAGGAGCTCTTCTTCAGATTTTTTATATGCTGACCCTTATGAATCGAGATTTTCGGTGTCAGGTTCTGCACTTGTCCATGGCATGGCACAGTGGGGAATCGCTGGCCATCACCCGAAAATTTTTTTTTTCGTTAGCTGTTTCATAATATTTTTCCTATATTGCTATAACATTCAAGTGTCTGAATCCAAAATTTGGGCGCAATATCATGAAATCCGATTTTTTACGACTTTTCAAAGCTTGGCAAACTGACGTTTTTTGTCTTTTTTTTTTTTAAAGTACATTACTTTAAAACGCTCTGTAGCTTTAATGATAGCTTGGATTTTTTTGACATCGAAGGAAAAGTTGTTGTAAATATTGTGCAAAACAAATCCCTTTCATTAGATATTGTAAAATTTGGTCATAGTTGGCCTGGCACTAAAAAAATTAAAAAACCTTGTTTTTTATAGAAAAGTAGCTTAAAAGTTTAGTTGCCGCAGTTTGCCACGGTTGTGAGTACATTCAAAATTTAGGTGAAAACGTAAGCTTTCAAATGCATATTGTTCGCTGTAGCACAAAACTTCGCAAATTGTCGGTTTAGTAAAAAAAAGCGATAGCAGATTTTTTTATTTTCTTTTTAAGTTGAGGAAGTAAAGCCGTTGGCGCCGTTCCGTTAATAAAACGAGTCGTAAGTTAGGGTCTTGGATAAAGTCTCCCTGGGCGTCGGTGATTGGCACAACAACAGTGGCGGAACTAGACCGACGGAAAATAAGCGAGAATAAAAAAAAAATCATCTTCCGCTGTGATTGCTGAAATCTCCTGTTGAATTGTTTCCAGAAAATTTGAAATTCATTATACTTATCAGCAGGAACAATGTCTTTCGCAGCAATTTTCATTTCTTCTAGTGATTTTCGATGTTTCATTGTTTCATATATATGTTGTCTTTCTAATCCGGTTTCTATGGTTGAAAAAGGACATTTAAATACATGTATAAAACCATGATTTACCAACTAACTGGACATTAAATTAGGTGGTGCCGCTGAAGTTGAAAGCTCCATAATTAAATTTAACGAATTCATGAATTTGAAAACCAAGACACTGGAATCACACAACGTCCTGAATGAATACGAAAAGATGCGGAGGGCGACGAATGTTCTTTATTTTTTCTCATACAGCAAAATTGTGCTTTACATTTGTATGCGAACGAGTGCGAACAAAAGCAATCTTCAAACGGGCTATTGTTAGCCGGAGTTTGATGGTATGAATTTGCTGCTTGTATTTGATACTTCAATCAGTTTAGCGAATTTCATGATCTTAAATTGAAAAGGGCTGAATGTTTTTAATATTGTTTTGCAGAAAGTGATAAAGTTTGTCATAATTGAAGTTTCATAAAGATCTGTTTACTGATTTCTTTTTCAACACGTATTTTATAACTTTTCATTGATAAATTTTGTGATTTTTGCCAAAATTTATATTTTATCCTTACGAATTAAGTACGATATCGTAAATTTTCATTATGTGGGTATCATGGTTATAAAAAAAATCAATCCTGAATGAAATTTCAACTTAAAAGAAAATTAAAAAAAATCTGCTATCGCTCTTTTTTACTAAACTGACAATTTGCGAAGTTTTGCGCTACAGCGGACAATACACATTTGAAAGCTTACGTTTCTACCTAAATTTTTAATGTACTCACAACCGTGGCAAACTGCGGCAACTAAACTTTTAAGCTACTTTTTTATAAAAAACAAGGTTTTTTAATTTTTTCAGTGTCAGGCCAACTATGACCAAATTTTACAATATCTAATGAAAGGGATTTGTTTTGCACAATATTTACAACAACTTTTCCTTTGACGTCAAAAAAATCCAGGCTATCATTAAAGCTACAGAGCGTTTTAAAGTAATGTACTTTTTTTCAAAAAAAAAAAAACAAAAAACAAAAAACGTCAGTTTGCCAAGCTTTGAAAAGTCGTAAAAAATCGGATTATATGATATTGCGCCCAAATTTTGGATTTAGACACTTGAATGTTATAGCAATAAAGGAAAAATATTATGAAACAGCTAACGAAAGAAAAAATTTTTTGGGTGATGGCCAGCGATTCCCCACTGTGCATGCTATGGACAAGAGCAGAACCTGACACCGAAAACCTCGATTCAGAAGGGTCAGCATATAAAAAATCTGAAGAAGAGCTCCTCCATACTAGGTTTGGTTGATTGTAACCCCAACAAGCAGATGATAATCACATGGCCTTAACGAATTCGAAATGTTGGTATCTATGTGTATTCCAACAAGTGTGGCATCAGTTGCACAGTCAGGAGCAATATACACAACTCCAATAGCAATCATGTAATCGGAGCCGTAAACATTCACCCAGAGATGTTCAATACTATTGTCGGTAGGGTGGCCACTCCACTGCGAAAAACGGGAAAAGCGGGAAAAAGCCGGGAATTTCAAATGACCGGGTAAAATATACGGGAAACCCGGGAAATTAGGCTTCACACCGGGAAAATCATCTTCCTGCCGTTTCATTTGTTCAACAGTTTCTGAGGAAATGTCAACATGAAAACCTGTTTTTTTTGGCACGATGACCTAACTGTCACGATTCTGCCGGTTAGGGGAAAGCTGGTTGTTGGTTTCAGTTTCAGCCAAAGTCTACAGCGGCTTCGCAGCAAGATCTTCGTCAAATAAAATCTTGGTCAGGTGGATGAATTTATTGTTCCGTAACATATATTGTCTGATTTTTAAAGAAGTCAAAAAATAATCAGCGTCGCGTCTATTGAAACTTCTTGTGAATAGTGTTCGACATCGCACCGGGTAGAATCCGGTCAAAAGTCAGATAGCACCGGAAACTTCGAGTTTCGATTTTATTTCGAACCGGACCGGAACGGAGCTACCCGGTTTGTACTTCTCGATTTTTGAAATGATTTTAATCACAGAAGCACATTTAATTGCATTTACAAGTGACATACTTTAAAGAGAATATATATCAAATATTTTTGACAAACTGTGTTCGTCTGTCATGTTACAGAAACTGGGTCAATATCTGCTGAAATTTCGTTAATAATATAAATAATCAAAACTGTTATTTTCAACATTCTCCACATTACGTGTTTCGCAGAAAAAAAGTAGTTTTTTTTATTCTGTGTTCGACCTTTTTACTACTGAATTTTGTTGGGGAAAGTCGCCATTATAGGCAAAATTTGCTTAGCTCGAGGGGCGTCCATAAATTACGTTTTTTTTTTCAATGGGTAGGACGCCCGGTGGCAATACTTGTGGTCAAAGAACATATAATTCAAATATTAAAAATTGGATGGCTTTATGGACGGCCCCAATCAAAAAATGGATGCCAAATTCGTGTTCAGCGTCCCAAAATTATGTAAGTTTTTGTCGCATTTATCGACACTTTTTTTGCTTGGCCAGCTTTTGTATCAAGTCGCCCCACTGTGCATGGCTTTGCTGAACATGAAACAGATCAACGATATCTGAAACATCAGAGACCGCACATTGGATCTTATTTTTAATAACGCTGAAATCGCCTCGGAGTGTGTCGTGTCAGAGACAGTCAGGCCCCTGCTGCAGACTGATTCGTTTCATCCAGCTCTTGTTTGCAATTTGAACTGCCCTCACACTATTAACTATAATGATATTACTAACGACATGAAGTTCGACTTTCGCAAAGCTGATTTTGTCACACTTGGTAGCGCTTTGCAAGCCTCAATCGGTCCCGATTATTAGATAGTGATATCGATAAAGCCGTTGAAACTTACCCTTGCCAGTTGTCTCAACTCAACAGCAATATGTGCCTCTGTCACGCCCTCGGAGGAAACTACCTTGGTTAAATGGTCAACTTCACGAACTAAAACCCCTACGAGCAGCTGCATTGAGAAAATATACCAACTGTCGCAGTTTTTTCGAGAAGCGTGAGTTCAACATCGCAAGCAGCAATTATCGGACTTTCGCTTTGTTGCGAATCGTTAACCAATACGGACGTGTTTTAATTAGCTCTCGGCCACGCGCGAATTTAAATTTTTGTTTTTTGTTTACATTCTTTTTTCGCTTGAAGGTGCTTTTGTGCCAGTAAGTCAACTCAAGCTCCGCGCGAGTAAGTTTGTGCGTTATTTACACTTTTTTTTGCAAACATGACTTCGTTAGTTAGTGGAAACTGTGTGGTATGCGGTTTTGGGTCTTCGGACAACCGGAACTCATGGAAGTGTGAGGGGTGTTCCCTACGATTCCATGCCGCGTGCGCAGGTGTTCAACGAAACAAGGAAGACCAGATTAGGCGCTACATGATGCCAGCCTGCAATGATTGCCAGGAGCGAATCGCGATGGAATTAAATTTTCGTCACCTGGTACACCAGCAGGCTCTTCTTGCTGACTTAGTGAAAAAGCATAGCGAAGCAATACACAAATCGACGTCAACATTGCAAAAAATTGGAATCGTTCAAAAGGCACTCGAACGGCAAGAAACTCTATTCGATGAACTAAAACAGGAGCTTTCGTCTGTTAAAAAAATCACAGGAGGGTTGTGGGCAAAGCCACGACCGCAAGGTTGAAGTAGAATACTTCTACAAGAAAGATAACCCAGCTGCTTGCGTGTCAGTCATTTTTTCTAGTAAATAAACGTTGACTTATCAGATCAATCGAACTTTGCGCATCAAGAAGGATTGACCATTTCCAATAATATAGTAAGATGCTTGTCATGATTGGGGCTTAACAATTTTTGAATTTTGGTTATGCGATAAATTAATTTTTATGCAGATAATGAAAATTTTTCGTATGTCGTGCTCATGACTGAAGAAAAAGATAATTCAGTACGTTCTGAGACACGGAGATAAAGTAAAATTTATAACTTTTACAAATTTAAAAATGTGAATAACTCAAGAGAAAATATTAACTCTTCAATCATCAGGCTTTTATTTCATCCTGAAAAGGACAATTTGTTGTTCAATTCAATATCGGATAAGATACCGATCATATCTTGGCGTTATCACTGACAATGCGAATAAAGTATTCCTTGTAATAGAATAAACAGTGGAAAGCTGTTTCAACACTCAAAACTAGACGGCTCATGTGTTGTCAAAATGAGTTAACTTTTCACTGAATGCATTTACTAGTGCCCGCTATCACACAGAGACTGCATTTCACTAAAGTGCCTCACTGCATCAGCTGCTATCGATGCTGATACTCGCTGCAACTGCCACGCTATCCGAAGCCATGCCACAGTTATGGCCGTTATACGCTGTCATTGGTATCCGCTGTCACTGCATCCAGCTGCTATCGACGCTGAAATCCGCTGCAACTAGTGCGCTATCCATTACTACGACAAATCTGTGGTCCCTATCGCTGGTATTCACTGCACAGCTACTGCTGCTGCTGTTGTCGCTGTCTAGAACTATTATGAGCAGCTTCAGCTGAAACAGGCTCTTATATAGGCCAAATAGCATATTTTCAATAGCAAAGTATATGATTCTGTCGACCGTGCTTGGGAAGCAATCATATAACAACCAATCAGAGATCGAATTTTGCGTTTTGGCAAGGCTTGACTGTTTTCAATAGTACAATAGTTTGAATAATAAAATTACAATTATCTTCATTTGGGAAGAATCTTATAAGATTTTCCAATCTATTGCTACAAGAACGAAGGAAATCCATCGAATGCTAACCGATTTATTAGCATTTGAAATTGGACATATTTTTCACTTTTTTCGGTTTTAGATTTTCATTTCACATCCCTATGTAGCCGAACTTCCTGAGAGAAGTATTCTACTTCAAAAGTGAACTCTCCTACAAAAGTAGTGAGACAAATCAATAACCACGTGACGACACTTTTCGACGATGCTATAACTTCCGCTAAAGTTAACATGACTGAGTCGCTTGGGATACTTAGCAACTCGATTACAAATAAGCTGACCAGTCATATTGATGAAATAACTAATAAAGTCGACGAACAGCTTGAAGCTGTTAATGAAAATTTGATCGATATGGCCACTTCTAAGACTCAATGTAGTGTACCTGAAATCTTGGAAGAATTTCCGAATAATTGGCAGCAGAATTTCTGAGTATACGCCAAGAATGATGCCCATCGAAAACAGCATTGGCTATCCAAGTAAGGCAGATGAAATAACTATGGCCGGCCAGCCTTCAAATGATCTTCCAAACAGTGGATGGTGTTTCCTTGGCTCGAGAAAAGTTTGGAAACAGGACTGGACAGCGTACAATACAAAATTACACCGTATTATGCAGCAGCAAAACAGGCAGACAAAGCAAGAAAACGGAGGGCCAGAAGACGAAATCATTATAGGCGAAATAATTACAACAGAAACAACAACCCTAGGCTTAACCATATCATTCACAACAACAACAACGATAATAACAACAATTTTGTCAATAATAATAGAAATAACTACAACAGCAATTACTGCAATAATAATAACAATTCCAACAACAACCGCAACAATAAGAACTACTTCAACAATAACAACAACAATCAGAACCAAAATCGCAACCTCAACTTTAACAGAAATCTCAATAACAACCATCAAAGTACCAATCGAAACAACTACAACTTCAACACCAATAGTAACCGTAGATATACCAACCCCAACCGTCACGTCAACAACAGTTTTTGGAATAAAAACAATAGCCCCAACTATGACATGGTCAACAGGCAACAGAATAACGTCACCAACTCCTACAATGATCAACAACACACCAACTCTAATCGTTTCCATGCAAATCAACTGTTACCACCTGACAGAGTGCTTCTTGCAGCAGCGAAACACCAATTCTCCAGACCTCAAGCTAACTTCATTCCTACGATTCAATTTCAAAGAGGCGAAACTTTAAACCCATACCCGGCGAACGACGCGTTTCCACTTTCTCAACCCCAGATGATCAGCGATCCTGCACACCTTCCTACTTCACAATACATTGCGTGCTCATCTAGGCACTCGTGTCTTCAACGCAATTGGCTCACTCATCAGAGGACCGTTGCTGGTGATAATTTTGTTCAACCTAGAGATGTAGGAAATGACGCGACCTGCTCTGCTCTGGTAAACACCTCTGTTAATAATGACTCTCATTCTTTAGCTTCTACACTCGAACACCCCACCACTACCGAGATCTCTGTATATTGCCAAAATTTTAACCGCATGCGAGGCGCTCACAAAATTAACGAAATTCAAAAAAATGTACTATCCTGTTCATTTTCTGTTATTTTAGCAACCGAAACCAGCTGGGATGAGGGTGTTCGCAGCGAAGAAGTCTTCGGTTGCCGATATAATGTCTATAGAAATGACCGTAACTATCAATTATCTGAAATGAAATCCGGTGGTGGTGTTTTGGTTGCGGTGTCAGTAGACTTTAATTCAGCGCTTATCGACACCATTCAGTTTAAAGAGTTCGAACATGTTTGGGTGAAAGCAGAACTAGCAGGAGAGACACACGTATTTGTCTCTGTCTATTCCCCTCCAAATAATGCGCGGAAAGAAATCTTTGAAAAGTTTTTTCATGTTGTTGAAAATATTGCATTTAAGCTGTTATCTGAAGTAAAACTCCACATATACGGTGATTTCAACCAACGCAAATTGATTGACATCGATAGCCATAGCATTTTACTTCCAATTATTGGCGAAAATGAAACGCTGCAACTGCTTTTTGATAAAACCTCTAGTCTTGGCCTTAATCAAATAAATCATGTGAAAAATGGACAAAATTGTTATCTAGATCTGTTAATGTCCAACATTAGTGGAGACTTTTGTGTGACGAATTCATTATAACCATTATGGAAAAACGAAGTTTATCATACAGCAATAGAGTTTTCTTTATTTGTGCATATGAATAAAAGGCCTGACGAATATGAATTCGAAGATGTGTTTGACTTTCAGTCAGCAAACTATGATGAATTAAAACATAAACTAAATAGTATCAACTGGCAAGATGTATTGTTTGAAGACGGAAACGTCGATTCGGCTATAGAAAATTTTTATAAGATATTATCTGATTTATTTATTAGCGAAATACCATTGAAAAGAAGTAGACGTCATTGCAATTCCAAATACCCAGTCTGGTACAATAGACAAATTAAAAACTTAAAAAAACAAAAAACAAAAAGCACATAAAAAATACAAAACTAATAAAAATCGTGATGCTTTAACAACTTATCTTAACATTTGCGGCGAATTAAACGATGCCATTAGTAACGTGTTCGAAGAGTTCACACTAAAGACTGAGCTTAAAATCAAATCCTGTCCAAAAAATTTTTTCAAATATGTTAAATCAAAGTTAAAATCTGAAAATTTTCCTTCAAAAATGCAATTGCATGACAAAGTTGAAGAGAACCCGGCATACATCTCTGATCTATTTGCTGATTTTTTTCAACAAAATTATACAACTTTCTCAGAATCTGATCGTGACTGTACATTCTTCACCAACTTTCCTGAGTTTCCCAACTATTTCAATATAGAACATGTCAGTGCACGCGAAATTGAAGATACTTCAAAAGCTCTGGATGCGTCTGAAGGTCCGGGACCAGACGGAATTCCGCCAGCATTCATGAAACATTTAGCTAAAGAGCTAACTTCCCCACTGTTCTTGATTTTCAATATGTCGCTGGAATCCGGTTGCTTCCCGAAATTCTGGAAAATCTCATATCTAGTGCCTGTGTTCAAATCTGATAAAAAAATCCGACATTAGCAACTATCGAGGCATAGCCATTCTTTCCTGTATACCTAAGCTTTTTGAAGCAATAATAAACAAAAAGTTATTCCACCAAATAAAAAATAGAATTACCCCAACGCAACATGGTTTTTTCAAAGGGCGCTCAACAACAACTAACTTACTCGAGTTTATTAACTTCTCTTTGAACGCAATGGATAAAGGTAGTTATGTTGAAACCTTATATACTGACTTCAATAAAGCTTTCGATCGCATTGATCTACCCCTTTCTCTTCAAGTTACGAAAAATTGGAATTCATCCACAATTACTCAAATGGATTGAATCGTATATGATAGATCGTCAACAAACAGTCAAATTAAAAGGTAGACTATCGAAACCTATTCAGGTAACCTCCGGAGTTCCTCAAGGCTCTCGCTTGGGCCCTCTACTATTTATATTATTTGTAAACGACATTTCCTCTATTCTAAAACATGTAAAAACTCTTATTTATGCCGACGATATAAAACTTTTCATTGAAATTAAAAACGCTGATGATGTAAACATTTTTCGTAACGAGATAAAATATTTTTACATTTGGTGTAAAAAAAGCCTTCTTCAGCTAAACGTAAAAAATGTAGTTCGATGGCTTTTGGCAGAAAAAGAAACATGCCAAGCAATATTATTTCCTTAGGAGATCAGGTAGTAGAGAAATGTGAACGAGTTAGGGACTTAGGAGTCATACTCGACTCAAAATTAACATTCACTGATCACTACAATACAATTATTAATAAGGCTAGTAACATGCTCAGTTTTATAAAACGTTTCTGCTATAATATCCAAGATCCATACACAATAAAAACACTTTATAATTCCTATGTCAGGTCACTTTTAGAATACTGTAGCATTGTATGGTCTCCGTTTTCTGCAATTCTGTCTGTCATTTGTTAACGATATCGTATCTCAACGTGTCGATTCACCCGAAATATTATCAAAACTCAATTTTTATGTACCTTCTAGAAATTTACGAACTCGGACTTGGTTTTCTTTAAATCATCAATGAAACAATTATGCTGAATACGGGCCTATTAATCAAATGATGTTAGTGTATAACCAACACTGTGAAGCAATTGACTTTTTTATGTCGAGAACTAAATTAAAACAATATTTCAATTCAACGCGCAATTTAAATCGATAGAAAACATTTATTGTAATAATCCGTCAAGTAAAGAAATTATTATTCAATTATGTATAAACTCTTTTTTTTTTGCTTCCACTAGTATAAATAGCATAAAGCAAGTAAGTTAGTTTTAAACATATGTAGTCTACTTTTGTTTGACGAAAAAATAAAAATAAATAAATAAATTAATTAATAAATTAATAAATGAATCGTTATCTCTACAATAGATATGTACAAAAGAAAGAAAATGATATGAAGCGCAACCCCAAAAGCTTTTGGAGCTTTATGAATGAAAAACGTAAAACAAATGGACTCCAGTAAACTGTTTTCTTGGTACGAAAGTTGCCGAATCTCGTGAGAAAATTTGCAATCTTTTTGCAGACCACTTCTCCGGCGTGTTTAGTGCTGAACCCGCTAACGAAAAGTCCATCAACCTGGCGTTGGGATCAGTACCTCGCGATGTTATTGACATAACAACCCTCTTGTTTACCGTAGAAGAGGTTCGCACAGCAATTCGAAAACTGAAATCGTCTCTTGTAGCTGGGCCCGATGGTATACTATCCATTGTACTGAAGCTTTGTGCTGAGTCTATTGCAACTCCGCTGACTAACACAGGCGAAATTCCCGGAGATGTGGAAACAATCATTTATGTTCCCTATTTTTAAAACCCAAATTAATCCACCTAGCGGTGAGACCCAGCCTTTCTCATCCAAAATTATTATATGTTAAAATAGATTTACACGATTTAAGAGAAAAAATACTCGTTGAAAATTTCTGCTGGTTTCTTTTTTCACTCTAAATGAGGAATTTCGGATAGCCAACAGCACAACTTTACCGAACATTCACACACATATGAGCATACATTGAAACATACATATGCATTAAAAATTTAATACATAACGGTTGCTTAAGTTCGATTATAATCAAATAAAAATGGAACGTATGCCCTATAGCCAAACTTTGAAACCACGTGTTCAATCATAATTTATCAGTTAACCCTTAACTAATTCCTGTTATCTGATATCAATATTGTTCAAATCGGTTGTGTAGTTTCTAAGATAATGATGTTTCGTGATTTTCACATTTCGATACATTCCGATTACAGCAAAATTCAATCGGGTGTTATGAGGCAGCTAGACCTTTCATTTGACACTAATTTTGTAGAAATCGGCTCAACCATCTCTGAGAAAAGTGAGTGAGTTTATGTAGTCTTCGGAATATGTTTCTTTTCATAGCTGGATTTCACATTTTTAAACATAACAGGCAAATTAATAATCCGTTTGCAAAAAAAAATCAATAGAGTCTTATGGGGCAACAAGAACTTCCATATGACATTGATTGAGTAAGATTAAATAATCTCCAGAACACGTTTCTTTCCATAACTTCTGAACCACAAGGTAAATCTTCATAAAAATCAAAAGTTAAGGGTTTTTTAGGTAACCGGTTCATTTGAAATTAATTTTGTTCAAATCGGTTGTGTAAGTTCTGAGATAAAGAAATGTCGTGATTTTCACATTTTGATACATGGTGCCTAAACTAAAAATCCGATTACAATGAAATTCAATAGCAACTAGACCTTTCATTGCAATTAATTTCATGAAAATCGGTCCAGCCATCTTTGAGAAATGTGAGTGAGAATAAAAAGTTGCACATACACACTTACACACACATACACACACATATATACACACACACATACACACACATACATGCAGGAAATGCTCAGTTCGTCGAACTGAGTCAAGCGGTATATGACATTCGGCCATTGGGACCACTTTTATACCTTTGGTTTTTCAAGTGATTGCTATACCTTTCTAGGAGAAAAGCAAAAAGGGGACAAGCGTGATGTCGGCAATTACCGAGGGATAACATCATTATGCACTGGGTCTAAGCTTTTTGAAATTTTAGTTGGAGGTGGTCTATTTGCTGCAGTTCGTTCATATATTTCACCTGCTCAACATGGTTTCTTCAAGGGACGGTCGATTGACGCTAACCTCGCAGAATTCTCATCACTTTGCATCAAGGCAATGGAGGATGGAAATCAAATTGATACAATCTACGCATATCTTAAGGCTGCCTTCGATCGTGTTGACCATCAATTATTGCTAACTAAAATTGAGCGTTTAGGTGCCTCTCCTCACTTCGTTGAATGGTTGGGATTCTACTTGATCAACCGTAAGCTGAACATCAAACTTGGATCGACTTTCTCTTACAGCTTCACAAACAGCTCCGGAGTGCCTCAGGGAAGCAACTCGGGGCCTTTACTGTACTCGATTTTCTTCAACGATGCCTGTTTATACCTACTCCTGGCTGTAAGCTAGCGTATGCTGATGATCTGCTATTGAGTGGGCTTACGAAATCAACGGACGCCCGGTCGTCAGAGTTGGTGTTGTGCGAGACCTTGAAGTTTTATTGGACTCACAGATTTCGTTCAGAGATCATTACTCGAATATTATTGCTAAAGCAAACAGAAACTTAGGATTCATCATTAGAGCTGCCAGAAGTTTCCGTGACCCCTACTGCCTGCGATCACTGTTCTACGCCTTTGTTCGCTCAGTATTAGAAACAACTTCATCAGTGAGTAAATTTGGTTTGAGATATTTCTACTTAAATTCTATAGTGAAGTGAAAGTGTAGTGAAGTTTTCCAGTTATGCCTGGAAGAAATAAAAAAGCTCGCTTTGATGCGGCTTCAAGGAAACGTGAGGCATCTCCTCCAAGTAACACTGAAATTTCGACTAACAGGTATGATATTCTTTCTTCCGTAGGGGATCAAGAAGTTCAAACTTCTCATACTGAGCATAAAGCCGTTATGAAGAAGGTTAAAGTTCCACCTTTTGTGGTATTTGTAGCAAATTTTAAAGCATTTCGATCAGAACTTTCATCATTTCTGTCGGATGTAAAAGTTAATTTTCAAATTGGCCGCCAAGGCGAAATTCGTATTTTAGCCGAATCTTTTGATGGCCGTAAACATCTTTTGCAGTATTTGACTGAAAAGATGTATCAATTTTATTCTTTTGATGCCAAAAACGAGAGACCGTTTAAGGCTGTTTTGAAAGGTCTTTCAAATGATCAATCTATTGATGAAGTTAAAGTTTGTTTGTCAGAAACACTTGGTTTTGACCCCAACCAAGTAATTTTGATGAAACGAAAGGCAAATGCCAAAATTAATCAAACTGGAATACACCAGGAAAATTACTTAGTACATTTTGATCGTACCAAAGTACATAATTTGAAATGTTTGGAAAAAGCACGTGTTTTATTTAACGTGCGAATAAAATGGGGAAATTTCAAGAGACATGGAGGAATCCATAATCTTACGCAATGTCGGAATTGTCAAGCCTATGGTCATGGAACTCGAACGTGCCATATGGCAGCAAAATGTATGATTTGTGGTGACACTAGTCACGCGAAAGATATCTGCCCCGTGAAAGAGACCACTAATAGTTTCAAATGTGTAAATTGTGGGAAAAATCACAAATCTAATTTCTTTAATTGTCCTGTAAGGTCAAAAATTATTGCTTCCAGACAACGTAGGAATTCTAAACAACCTGTAGTCAATGTGGGTAATCAAAAGACTTCCAATACTGTACAGGCATCACCAGCACTTGCATGAGCAGGTATGTCTGTAGGTAATACTTTAAATTCAGATAACAAATTTCAAACAAATAATCCTGTTCAGGCAACACCAGGCTGTTCATATGCCAGTGTCCTTTCAGGTAATATTTCAAATTCAAACAGTAACAAACCATTCGTGTTTGGTGCTGAAAAGTCAGCCAGTATTGATTTAGGTATTCCAACACCCGAAAAGATTGATTACCTACAACAATCCATGCTGCAGTTAATGTCCGCTTTGTTGAACTGTAACTCGATGTATGAGGCTGTTCAAGTAGGTATGAAATTTACAACTAATATTGTTATGAAATTGAAATTCAGCAATGATTTTAAACAGTGCTGTAAATTTTCTAAATTGGAATGCTCGCTCTTTAAAAGCGAAAGAGGATGAATTTTTCAAACAGTCCACGATGTGCATATTGCAGTTGTGACTGAAACGCTTTTAAAGCCAAATATTAAACAAAAAAAAAACCCAAATTATATAGTTCATAGGTTTGATAGAATTGATGTTGCCGGTGGTGGAGTTGCAATAGTTATCCACCGTCGAATAAAACATCGTGTTTTACCCCATCTTGAAACCAAAGTTATCGAGAGTTTGGGCATTGAAATTGAAACACGTATTGGCATTTTATTTAAAGCCGCAGTGTATTTGCCTTTTCAATGCACTGGTGAGCGAAAAAATTATTTCAAGGGAGATTTGCAAAAACTCACAAGAAATAAATCTAAATTTTTAATCATCGGTTATTTTAATGCGAAACATCGATCCTGGAATAATACTCAAAGCAATTCCAATGGAAAAATATTGTTTAAAGATTGCTCGGCTGGATTTTATTCAGTTTTATTACCAAATGGTCCTACATGTTATTCTTCTATTAGGAATCCATCTACAATTGATTTGTTACTAACAAATCAAAGTCATTCATGCAGTGATTTATTAACTCATGCTGACTTTGATTCTGATCATCTTCCCATAACATTTTCTATTTCCCATGAAACTATTTTTAATCCCACTAGATCTGTGATAAATTATCACAAGACTAATTGGGATAGATATCGTTCTACAATCGAAGAAAATTTGAATGATGATATTATTTTACAAAATAGTGCTGACATTGACAGAGCATTAGAAAATTTTAGCAGCTTAATACTCAATGCCCGGAATTTATCAGTTCCTAAGGCTCGAGTGAAATTTAATGCACCAATTATTGACAGTGAACTTCAACTTCTTATACGGTTGAAGAACATACGGAGACGTCAATACCAAAGATCTCGTGATCCTGCTTTAAAAATTATTTTTCAAGAATTACAAAAGGAAATTAAACATAGATTCACTCTCTTGCGAAATGAGAATTTCATGAGAGAAGTTGAACAACTAAAACCTTCTTCAAAACCTTTCTGGAAGCTTTCGAAGGTTCTTAAGAAACCTTCGAAGCCCATTCCAGTCCTTAAAGATGGTGATTGCATTTTTCTAACGAATGAACAAAAATCTCAAAAACTTGCTCAGCAGTTTGAGAGTGTTCATAACTCCAATTTGAACGTAGTAAGTCCTATTGAAAATGAAGTAAACCAAAAGTATGAGCAGATCACAACCCAAGAATTTGTTTCCGAAGAGGTATTGGAAACAAACTTGAATGAGATGCGAACTATTCTCGAAAAATTCAAAAACATTAAAGCACCAGCAGATGAGGGGATTTTCTATATCTTCATCAAAAGACTTCCCGAAAACTCTCTAAATCTCTTGGTAAAAATTTTTAACAGATGCTTTGCACTAGCACATTTTCCTACGAAATGGAAAAATGCCAAAGTCACTCCAATTTTAAAACCCAAAAAGAATCCAGCTGAGGCATCAAGTTATCGACCAATTAGTTTACTCTCCTCTATAAGCAAACTTTTTTAAAGAATAATTCTTAATAGAATGATAACACATATTAATGAGAACTCAATTTTCGCAAATGAGCAGTTTGGTTTTCGCCATGGGCATTCCACTACCCATCAGTTACTTACAGTAACAAATATGATTCGAACTAATAAATCTGAAGGCTATTCGGCTGGAGCTGCTCTTCTAAACATAGAAAAGGCATTCGACAGTGTTTGGCATAAAGGTTTAATAGCTAAAATATCAAATTTCAGTTTGCCGCTTTAACTCACAAAAATGATACAAAGTTATTTAACTGACCGCACTCTTCAGGTTAACTATCTAAATGGTAAATCTAATAGATTGCCTGTTAGAGCTGGTGTGCCTCAGGGGAGTATCTTGGGCCCAATCTTGAATAACATTTTTACTTCTGATCTTCCTGATTTACCACCAGGTTGTGAGAAATCTCTGTTTTGTGACGATACAAGCATTTCCCCAAAAGGAAAAAGTCTTCGTGTTATACGCAGTCGGCTTCAAAAAAGTTTAGATTTATTTTCTTCATAGTTACAAAAATGGAAGATTTCCCCTAATGCTTCTAAAACACAGTTAATTATTTTTCCTCATAAGCCAAGAGTTTCATTTCTAAAACCCACCAATAACCACGTTATTAAGATGAACGGTGTGGTCTTAAATTGGTCTGATCAAGTTAAATACTTAGGGCTAATTTATGATAAGAATCTTACTTTCAAGGAGCACATTGAAAATATCCAGTCAAAGTACAATAAGTATATCAAATGTTTATATCCTCTTATCAACAGGAATTCTAGACTTTGTCTCAAGAATAAACTGTTAATATACAAACAAATTTTTAGGCCAGCAATGTTATATGCAGTTCCCATCTGGACAAGTTGTTGTGCAACCAGGAAGAAGACACTTCAAAGGATTCAGGATAAACTTTTAAAAATGATTTTGAAGCGTCCTCCCTGGTTTAGCACGAACGAGCTACATAGTGTAGAAACATTAGAGCTCACTAGTGTAGAAACATTAGAAAATATGTCAAGCCAAATTATCAACAAATTCCAACAAAAATCGTTGCAATCCTCAATTGCAACGATTAGCTCACTTTATAGTCAGTAAGATAGTTTTAAGTTTATTTTAAGTTTCGTTTTATTCCTTTTTTTCTCCTTGACAAGTAGGTTTAATAATTTTCCTAAAATTACATTAACTTAACTGCGACACGGCACGATACAATTTTAAGTTTAACTGAGCCAAGTACACTTTTTATTTTTATTATCTAGATTAGCGGGAAAAGGAGGGAGGCACTTTTTTTATTTCTCGTGGCCGACTACGAGCTAGTGGGGATTAAAGGTGAGGGAAGGGGAGATACAATACTTGCTTAAAACTAATTAAGATATACGATCTATTTGTGCTTCGACTGGTGTTCTTTTTTGTTTTTCAAACATAGATTTAGGCTCTTCGTGTTCGTGTCTCCAGCGTCGTATACGGGTATTCTGACGAATAGACAAAAGAATATTAAATTTTAATGTCAGTCTTTTTAAAATAACAGTTGTGTCATGTTGTGTCATGTACTGAAGATCACCGCTTCCCAGAATGTCTCTAACGGGTACGTTCGGTTGTCTTCCTCGGGCCTGGAGGGAATCTATAAGCTCGGACCTAACATCACAGAATTCGGCACACGACCAAACAACATGCTCGAGGTCATGGTAGCCATCGCCACAAACGCAGTGATTACTGTCTACAAGCCCTATACGAAAGAGATGCGTGTTTAACGTATAGTGATTGAACATAAGTCTGGACATCACGCGAATGAAGTCCCGACCTACATCCAACCCCTTGAACCATGCTTTCGCCGATACCTTAGGAAAAATGGAATGTAGCCACCGTCCCAGTTCATCTGAGTTCCATGATGATTGCCAACTGTTGAGTGTTCTCTGACGCAAAATGCTATAAAATTCATCATAAGCAATTGATCTTACATAAATATCAATTGCACCCACCTTAGCTAAAGCGTCAGCCTTTTCATTGCCCGGGATGGAACAATGAGAAGGGACCCACGCCAAGGTAACCCGGTAATTTTTATCAGTTAAAGCACTTAAAAACCGCCGTATTTTCCCCAGGAAATACGGGGTGTGCTTCACAGTCTTCATCGATCGCAGAGCCTCAATGGCACTGAGACTGTCTGTGAAGATGAAGTAGTGGTCTATGGGCAGGGTTTCGATGATCCCAAGAGTGTACTGAATAGCAGCAAGTTCTGCGACGTACACGGAAGCAGGAGCATCGAGTTTGTAGGAGGCGGTAAAATTTTCGTGGAAAACACCGAAGCCAGTGGACTCATCTAGATTAGATCCGTCAGTATAAAACATTTTATCACAACTCACAAGTTTAAACTTATTTAAAAAAATCTTAGGGATCTCTTGTGGACGCAATTGATCCGGGATACCAATTATGTCTTCTTTCATGGTGGTGTCGAAGAATATAGCATTGTTAGAAGTATCTAAAGGTGCGACATTGAAGGGAACGTATGAAGGAGGGTTAATATCTTGAGCCATGTAGTCAAAATATAAAGTCATAAATCTGGTTTGGGATTGAAGGTCGACCAACCTCTCGAAATTTTCAATTACTCATGTGTTCATGACCGTACATCGAATTAATAACCGGTAAGAGAGATTCCAAAAACGATGTTTCAACGGAAGAATACCCGCTAGCACTTCAAGACTCATCGTATGGGTCGACTGCATGCAACCCAAGGCAATACGCAAACAACGATATTGTATTCTTTCTAGTTTCAAAATATGCGTGTTCGCAGCGTAGCGAAAGCAGAAACAACCGTATTCAAGAACTGACAGTATTGTTGTTTGGTATAACCTTAGAAGGTCTCCTGGGTGAGCACCCCACCAGGTTCCGGTAATCGTACGAAGAAAATTAATCCTCTGTTGGCATTTTCGTGTCAGATACCTAATATGACA
Organism: Wyeomyia smithii; assembly: GCF_029784165.1. Lineage (NCBI taxonomy): Eukaryota > Metazoa > Arthropoda > Insecta > Diptera > Culicidae > Wyeomyia > Wyeomyia smithii. Next base: position 153,350,269 of record NC_073696.1, read on the forward strand.
AGCCCAGGTGCATTTAGGGTCGAACCAGACCCCGAGATATTTAGCGACTAAAACCTGAGAGGTCGCTTTACCCGTTAGTAGGAGCTGCAGCTGAGCTGGGCTATGCTTCCTAGAAAAAACGACCAACTCAGTTTTCTCCGGAGAGAATTCGATACCCAGCTTAAGAGCCCATTCAGACAAATTGTCTAAGGTATATTGCGATGGTCCTTGCAGATCGCTAGCCTCGCTACCAGTAATGGAAACAGCCCTTTCGTCTGCAAGTTGCCTTAGCGTGCATGAATTTGCAAAACATTCATCGATGTCATTGACGTAAAAATTATATAAGAGAGGACTTAAACATGAGCCCTGGGGAAGGCCCATGTAACTAATTCGGGAAGTTGTCGAATCGCCATGTGAGAAATACATATGCTTTTCTGACAACAAATTGAGCAAAAAGTTATTCAAATTTGGTGAAAGTCCCTGCGAATGAAGTTTCGCGCTTAAAACTTCTACAGAGACAGAGTCAAAAGCCCCCTTAATATCCAAGAACGCAGAAGCCATTTGCTCTTTTCGAGCAAATGCGAGTTGAATTTCAGTAGAAAGCAACGCTAGGCAATCGTTCGCCTCCTTGCCCCGGCGAAAGCCAAATTGAGTATCTGAAAGTAAACCGTTTGTTTCGACTCATTTGTCTAACCGTAAGAGGATCATTTTCTCCATTAATTTCCGGAGGCAAGAGAGCATCGCAATCGGCCTATATGAATTGTGATCAGAGGCAGGTTTCCCGGGTTTTCGAATAGCAATGACTTTTACCTCCCTCCAGTCGTGCGGAACAATATTTAGCTCAAGAAACTTGTTGAACAAATTCAACAAGTGTCATTTTGCAGAGTCGGGTAGATTCTTCAACAGGTTGAATTTTATTCTATCTAACCCTGGAGCCTTATTGTTGCACGACAGGAGAGTCATTGAAAATTCCAACATCGAAAATGGAGGCTCTTCCGTAGTTACCAAAAACGCGTCGCGAAAGGTTTTCTGTTCCGGTACAGAGTCCGGACAGACCTTTTTGGCAAACTCGAGTATCCAGCGATCTGAATACTCCTCGCTCTCATTCGAAACGTCACGGTTCCGCATGCGCCTGGCGGTATCCCAAAGAGTGCTCATCGATGTTTCCCTCGACAACGCGTTTACGAACCGCCGCCAGTACCCGCTTTTTTCGCCTTTACTAAGCTCTTCATCTGCCTACCCAGTGCCTCGTACTTTCGAAGTAGGTTGACAGTGCCGTACTCCCGGTAGTCCTTATACGCCGCGGACCTTCGCGCGTACAGCTCAGAGCACTCTTTGTCCCACCATTTGTTGGGAGGTCGCTGTCTAATCGTTACCCCGGGTATCGGTTTCGTCTGAGCTTGAGTCGCGGCGTCGATTATCAAGCCAGCTAAGAACGCGTATTCTTCCTCCGGAGGAAGTTCCTCGTGAGTCTCGATAGATTCCGCTATAATAGACTCATAACGCTTCCAATCAATATTACGTGTAAGGTCGTAGGAAATATTGATTGGGTTCGGGGGAGTTGAACCATTAGCAATTGATATAACGATTGGAAGATGATCACTACCGTGGGGATCGTTGATTACTTTCCACTGGCAATCTAACGCTAGTGATGTCGAGCAGACTGATAGGTCAAGCACGTTTTCACGTGCTGGAGGATTAGGTACACGTGTCGCTTCCCCAGTATTCAAAAGTGTCATATTGAAGTCGTCGATCAAGTTTCAGATTAAAGAAGATCGGTTCTCGTCGTACAGCGACCCTCATAGCGAACAGTGAGAGTTAAAATCTTCCAAAATCAAAAAAGGTGCGGGAAGCAATTCTGCTATATCAAGGAGTTGCTTCTGTTCAATTCGCGCGGATGGGGGAATATATAACGAAACAAGGCAAAGGTCTTTTCCATTCATATTCGTTTGAATGGCAACAACTTCAATATTCGAGATCGAGGGGAGGTCGATTCTGAAAAAAGAATAGCACTTTTTGATCCCTAAAAGTACCTCTCCACAGTGTGAGTTCCGATCTCGACGAATGATGTTGAAATCGTGGAAAATAAGATGGTCATTTGAATTGAGAAAAGTTCCACAGAGCGCGAACGCATCACAATTGTATGTGTTCATCAAATGTGAAAATAAATCGAATTTGGGTATGATACTTCTGCAGTTCCCCCGTAACACAGTGACAAAATTCCTAACCTCTTTCGACGTATTAGTCATCGAAAGATACGATAGCTGAAATGAGGGGCCAAGTTGCTGTGAGTTGCTTCAAAAAGGTTTTCACTGTGGGGAGAAGGGCAAGAAGAATGTTTTGGAGGGGATCTGGTATGTTGAATGTTTTAAATATCCAGTCTACAATATCAGAGAATTTTATGAACCCTGTTTCTTTTATGTCTTCTGATCGAGAAATGGGTGCACGAGGGGTTTTTGGTGCCCCAGGAAGCGGTGGGTACTCCTGGTTTGATTTGAAATTGAAACCAGGGGGTACTTGCTTCGGTTTTTTTTCACCGCTTCCTTTTTGTGTTGTCTTATTGGTCATTCCGCTAGGGGTTATCTTACGACCTTTGCGAGAAAGATTAGGAGAGTTGAGCATTCTCCTCTTCCTAGATCCCTCTGGCAAGGCATAACAACACCCTTCGACGGGATCGTCAGATGTACCCTCATCTGTTGGCAAAAAGGAAAAGATGTTTCCTGTCGAGGATGGCTCAGCCCTCTTAAGCATTTCTGCAAAAGAGCGCTTTGATCGTTCCTTGAGGGAACGCTTAATTTTTTCCTCGCGCTGTTTGTACGCGGGACATGCCGAAAGGTCATGCCGAGTTCCCTCGCAGTAAAGACACTTTTCAGTATCCTCACTGCAAGCGGTCTCAGCATAATTGCCTCCGCACTTGCTGCAGCGTGCCTTGTTGCAGCAGTAGGTGGCTGTATGACCTAACTGCTTGCAGTTTTGGCAATGCATGACCCGCGGCACGAACAGGCAGACGAACCCTGTCCAAAGAGATGTAGTTCGGCAGTGCGGATCCGGCGAATGTTACACGGAAGGAATCCGAAGGGAGGAATTTCTTCTTCCCTTCTTCGATGGATACTGAATGCAATTGCTTGACATCCAGTATCTTTACATCTTGAATCAGGGGGTTCTTGAAGCAGCCAACCCCGTGACGCAAAATGTCATCGACCGTGAGGCTTCCTTCGGTAACCACACCGTCGATCTCCACGTCCTTGGCAGGGATGTACACGCGCTACTCCCTTGTAAAGAGCTCGTAGCTAGCAATTTCGTTTGCTTGCTTCAAGCTACTCACGACAACTCGCAGTTTGTTCAGCCTCACCTTCGTAATCTCGGTTACGGCCGAAAACTGTTTTGCCAGGTCTTTGCCTGTTTGAATTATATTCAAAGGTTTTTTTTATGGGCCGTAAGTAAACAACGTAGGGACCGCTAGCGGCATCTGGGTAAGCTTTTACCCGTATTTCCGGTACCCTTGGTACGGGGCTAGGTAGCGGGGGTGGTGCAGGGGAAGGTAGAGGAGAACTGCTGGGGAAAATTTTAATTTCTTCCCCATTTGTTTCCACATCCAGAAAAAGTTGCACCTGCATGTCGTCCATTTTGCGGGAGCGTTACGCTCTGCCGCACACAAACGATAAATATTCGAATGTGTGGGGGGGATCAAATAGTTGATATTAAATTTTGAAAACAATATTTCAAACTACAATGGATCAAATAAAAAAAAGACAGTAATACTAATTAATAACAATAGATACTAATAATAATAAAAATAATAATAACAATAATAATAATAATAATTATAATAATAATAATATTGATAGTAATAATATTAATAATGATAAAAATTCTAAAGTGAATACTTCACCGAACGTCTAAGTCACGACCTCACGGCTGATAGTAGGATCAATCGAGTGTCTCCGCAGAACAAACAATGACGATCCAGCTTCGCGTTGTGACACAGTGGCCTTGTAGATGCCACTTGTAGTTGACTTCCACTCGCTCGATCGTATGGTGGTCCGTGCTGCTAGCGGGGTAACAGCGGTGCGGGAGAATTATTCTTGCTGATATATCAGCTGCGTAACAGATCACTGGCGGGGTAGCCTGCCCCTACCAGTGTGCAGAAGATGTTTCTGTCGATATACTGCAGGCTATTGTTATCGCACAGCACAAGAACTAATCGACAAAAAAAACACCCGTACGATAACTCGTGTATTGTTATTTTGCGAATCAAGCAGAGCTGAACAATTTGCGTCTAATCGAGACGAAAGCAAGACAACGAAATGGCAATATTAATTCTGAATAGATATATTAGTACATAAATAAATCATTACAAACTCCCCCCCTTATAAAAAAAAGAAACAACTTCAATCATTTGGAGCCCATACATTAACTGTTAACTGATAACATCAACATAACTGTTTGCACTAATGTTGCTTCCTTGGAGTAACCCAACGAACTTACCACCCTACGAGGATCGATGCCGTCTCCTTAACATGGAAACTCTGCAGTCTCGGCGGAAATCAGCTAGATTTAAGATCTAGCTACTCTTGAAACTTAACCTCAGACGAACTAACTACGGGAAAAATGAACCTGTTTTAGCGATTTGTAAAAAAAAATAACGAAGTATACCATCTATTCGATTTTTGTCAATCCAGTGAATTTTTTAAAAACCGTCTGAAACTATTCAATCTGGCCGCTTGAGTGTATTTGTAATAGGTAATAGTTAAAGTTTTATTCATGTAAACAAATGCAGTCAGATGAATTAATAAACCAATATTAATAATAATAATAATAATAATAATAATAATAATAATAATAATAATAATAGTAATAATAATAATAATAATAATAATAATAATAATAATAATAATAATAATAATAATAATAATAATGATAATAATAATAATAATAATAATAATAATAATAATGATAATAATAATAATAATAATAATAATAATAATAATAATAATAATAATAATAATAATAATAATAATAATAATAATAATAATAATAATAATAATAATAATAATAATAATAATAATAATAATAATAATAATAATAATAATAATAATAATAATAATAATGATAATAATAATAATAATAATAATAATAATAATAATAATAATAATAATAATAATAATAATAATAATAATAATAATAATAATAATAATAATAATAATAATAATAATAATAATAATAATAATAATAATAATAATAATAATAATAATAATAATAATAATAATAATAATAATAATAAAAATAATAAAAATAATAATAATAATAATAATAATAATAATAATAATAATAATAATAATAATAATAATAATAATAATAATAATAATAATAATAATAATAATAATAATAATAATAATAATAATAATAATAATAATAATAATAATAATAATAATAATAATAATAATAATAATAATAATAATAATAATAATAATAATAATAATAATAATAATAATAATAATAATAATAATAATAATAATAATAATAATAATAATAATAATAATAATAATAATAATAATAATAATAATAATAATAATAATAATAATAATAATAATAATAATAATAATAATAATAATAATAATAATAATAATAATAATAATAATAATAATAATAATAATAATAATAATAATAATAATAATAATAATAATAATAATAATAATAATAATAATAATAATAATAATAATAATAATAATAATAATAATAATAATAATAATAATAATAATAATAATAATAATAATAATAATAATAATAATAATAATAATAATAATAATAATAATAATAATAATAATAATAATAATAATAATAATAATAATAATAATAATAATAACAATAATAATAATAATAATAATAATAATAATAATAATAATAATAATAATAATAATAATAATAATAATAATAATAATAATAATAATAATAATAATAATAATAATAATAATAATAATAATAATAATAATAATAATAATAATAATAATAATAATAATAATAATAATAATAATAATAATAATAATAATAATAATAATAATAATAATAATAATAATAATAATAATAATAATAATAATAATAATAATAATAATAATAATAATAATAATAATAATAATAATAATAATAATTGTTGTTGTTGTTGTTATTTTTATTAGCGACACTTTACACGGAATAGTGCATTCGTGTCGGTCAAATTTGCTATGAATACATTGGCACTAAAAAAAAAAAAAGCAGCCGCTGGTGGGTCTGCTTGTGTTTGATTTTAACTCATGCCTATCAATTTTTCTCTCTATTTTTATGTTTCGTTCCACTTAATTCTTGCCCTAGTCTTTGTTATAAATCGTTTTTGGTTTCTCATCTTTGCTTTTTAGTTTATTAACTCATCACACATGGGTTTATTTTTAATTTTATATAGAAATTTTTTATATATTCATTTCATCATTATCATTCCACGTTTGACTTGTTATTTTCTTCTCTCCTACCTAGTATCAGAGTATGCACGAAGTTTGTTTAGACCGCTCTATATATAGATTTTAGACTTCATTTTACAGTTTTTTGTATACATTTGTTTCTTTGAGGTAGTTGATTAATTGTTTTTCACTTTCACTATCGTTGCACAAAGCAGTCCGTAAGCTGTTCGATTCGATTTTGTATTTCTTTCGTGCGTCGTCGAATTTCCTGCATTGCAGGATAATGTGCCGTACGTCTATGACCGTTCCGCAGCATTCACATATTGGTGGAGATGATTTTTTCAGAAGGAATTCGTGAGTTAGCCTTGTATGGCCGATACGTAGCCTAGTAAGTACTCGTTGGTCGAGGGTGTTTTCGCAGTCAGGCCATTTTGTTGTGTCTGATTTGATTTCGCGTAGTTTAACTTCCGTTGATTGAGCCCATCGAATTTCCCACTGATGACGAATTTCTGCTTTTATACTTTTGACAGCATCTTCCCCTGGAATTGCGATGTTTAGGCGTGCGTTACTCCTACCTGCTTCGCCAGCAAGACGGTCTGCTTCTTCATTGCCATGAATACCGGCGTGGCCAGGAATCCAACATAATTGTATTCTACGATTTCGCATTAGATTTTCGATATCTTGTATCCACGGATGCTGGGATTTTCCAGTTTCAATGGCCAGTAAACAGCTGGCGGAATCTGACAGTATAAGAAGTTGGTTACAGTTGGCATTGGAGGTGATTGCAGACTTGATGGCAAACGCCTCCGCTGAAAACACACTGCATTGCTGCGGTAGTCCGATCGACAACATTTGATTTTCGTTGTATATTCCTGCTCCTACTCCTTCGTTGCTTTTTGATCCGTCGGTATATACAATTCTATGGTGATTACCATAATTATGCAAAAACTCTTGGACGATCGGGTGTACTATTTCCGGTGGGTCACCAGCTTTTACATTGCTCTTGATTTCCCATCGTACTTCAGGTTTGTGATTATACCACGACCGGTCTGTGAGGCGTGTTCGTAGACTGATAGCTGGTAGTGGCAGACCAGTAAGCTCGACTAGCATTTCAGATGTTCTATGGACGATTGGGAGATCTGTATTACCGTGGTATTTCGCTAACATACGGATGGCTACTCGGGCCATACTTTGAATCGCTAGTAAATCAAACGGAAGTGCTCCTGCTTCTGCCATTACCGCTAGAATTGGACTCGTTACGTATGCTCCTGAGGCAAACCGTATAGTTTTGTTGTATACAGGTGCAAGAATTTGGAATGTCGTTTGGCCTCCTCTGCTAATTAAGCCGATACCGTAAAGTAGACGCGAAGTAACGATTGCTGATCCAACATGTATTAATGATGTACGTAGTCCCCTGGGGAGCTTAGCGCCAATCATTTTTAGGATACGTAATCTGGATTCACACGCTTTTTTTGTAAGTTGACAGTGAGGTTTGAAATTGAGAGTTCGATCAAGGGTAATCCCAATGATTCTCAAGCGTTTTGTTTTTGGCACGGGAGTGTTGTCGATGCATATGTCGCCACTAGGTTCACGTCGGGCATTGGGGCTACCATAGAAAATATTGGATTTAACTACGGAAATTTTGTATCCTACGCTTTTTGCCCATTTATCCACAGCGTTTACTGCCGATTGGAGTTTTCGATAGAGTGGTTGATTTTTGTGTCCACGTGCGATTAGTAGTATATCGTCCGCGTAGAGAAGGACAGTTACATAATGTGGGACAATTCGAAAAATCGGCTGCATCGCTACAAGAAACAGAGTCACCGAGAGTACAGAGCCCTGTGGAACACCATTTTCCAGTGGCAGCTCACGTGATAAGTGACCATTTATGTTTACTCGAAACGACCTTTCGGCGAGAAAGCTGCTTATAATATTAATCATCCGCCCCCGGATTTGCCACTTCCGTAAAGTACGTAGAATATCATATTTCCAAGTGGTGTCGTATGCCTTTGATAGCTCGAGCGAAGCAATGAGACAGTGTTCATCCTCTCCGGCTAACGATCGATCGAGCTCCGCAAAGTAGGTGTCAGTGCCTCGTCCGGGTCGAAAGGCATGCTGTCGTTTATCTAGTCGGCCGTTGCATTCTAGTTCAGTCGTCAGTCTTCGGTTCACCATACGTTCAAAAACCTTCGCAATGCAACTGGTCAATGTTATTGGACGAAAAGCAGCGGGACCAGCTTCTTTCGAATTTATTTTTGGAATCGGGACTATTATACCTGTTCGCCAACAAGTGGGAAACTCACCACTGCGCCATATTTTGTTCAGCAACATTAATAGGACTGTTTTGACGGATAGTGGAAGGTGCTGGATCATTGGATAGCCTATGGAGTCCGGACCTGTGGAGGAGCTTCGACCTTTGTCAAGTGCCCACAATAACTCGTTCATACTGAAGTCAACGTTGTAAGTATCGTCACTGTCTGGTGAGATTTTAAACGGATTTCTCTCGGTCTGATTCTTCACTGCCTGGAAGGCTGGAGGATAGCTAGTGGTCGCCGATTGTTCGTAATAATGTTTTGCTAACT
>NC_073696.1:153366760-153379260 GCF_029784165.1 Wyeomyia smithii
AAAACGGATTTGGAGGCGATAGAACGAGCGTTACGAGTGTCGCTCACCAAATACCGTTCGCACCACCCAAAATCAGCAACCGAAAGAGTCACCTTGCCACGTATTGAAGGCGGAATTGGTGTCACCGATATCCAAGCGCTATGCGTTTCCCAGATCCAGCAGTTGCGACAATATTTCAGAGAGAGCCAGAACCGTCATGATATTTACCGCACTGTTTGTCGAGCAGATCATGGATTCAGCGCCCTGCATCTGGCGCAGGAGGAATATCAGCTGAACTGCGACCTGAAAACTGTAGAAGAGAAGGTCGCATCGTGGAAGCAGAAGGAATTGCATGGGACGCACCCCCATCAGTTAGAGCAAGCGCAGATTGATAAAGTGGCATCAAATACGTGGCTGGTGCGAGGTGAGCTCTTTTCGGAAACAGAAAGTTTCATGGTAGCCATCCAGGACCGGGTCGTTGCGACGAAGAACTACCGCAGGTATATATTGCACGAAAACATAGAAGACCGCTGTCGTAAGTGCAATTTAGTAGGAGAGTCGATCGAGCACGTCGTCGCAGGATGTCAAGTGTTAGCTGAGATAGCCTATCTCGGTCGGCATAATGCGGTTGCCAAGATTGTGCACCAACAACTTGCACTGAAGCACGATCTGGTGAACCAGTATGTGCCCTGCTACAAATATCTGCCAGACCCGGTTTTGGAAAATAGCTGCATCAAACTGTACTGGGATCGCGAGATCATAACGGATGTCCTCATACGTGCCAATCGCCCTGATATTGTGGTCTACGACAAAAGAATGAAACGGGTAACCATCATTGATATCGCTGTGCCGTTAGATCGTAATCTTCAGTCGACGTTCTCAACCAAGATAACGAAGTACCACGATTTGGCTGAGGAGTTGAAGCAGATGTGGCAACTTGAGGAAGTGCGTATAGTTCCAGTTATTATCTCCGCCACTGGAATAGTTCCCTGTACTCTACTGCGCTCTCTTAATGAGTTGGAACTGCGAAGAGAACTACCCAACATCCAAAAAGCGGTGATTCTTGGGACCTGCAACACAGTTCGAAGGTTCCTGAATCATCATAACTGATCCATCGAAGCAAACGACGTTAGGATGTAAGTTAACTGGTTGATGAGATCCACAGAGCCTAACCCCTTTGGCATAACAGATAGCCCGGGGTAGGTGAAATTTTCCAGCAAATCTGCTGAGAAGTGTCAAAATTCTATAATAATAATAATAATAATAATAATAACAATAATAATAATAATAACAATAATAATAATAATAATAATAATAATAATAATAATAATAATAATAATAATAATAATAATAATAATAATAATAATAATAATAATAACAATAATAATAATAATAATAATAATAATAATAATAATAATAATAATAATAATAATAATAATAATAATAATAATAATAATAATAATAATAATAATAATAATAATAATAATAATAATAATAATAATAATAATAATAATAATAATAATAATAATAATAATAATAATAATAATAATAATAATAATAATAATAATAATAATAATAATAATAATAATAATAATAATAATAATAATAATAATAATAATAATAATAATAATAATAATAATAATAATAATAATAATAATAATAATAATAATAATAATAATAATAATAATAATAATAATAATAATAATAATAATAATAATAATAATAATAATAATAATAATAATAATAATAATAATAATAATAATAATAATAATAATAATAATAATAATAATAATAATAATAATAATAATAATAATAATAATAACAATAATAATAATAATAATAATAATAATAATAATAATAATAATAATAATAATAATAATAATAATAATAATAATAATAATAATAATAATAATAATAATAATAATAATAATAATAATAATAATAATAATAATATTAATAATAATAATAATAATAATAATAATAATAATAATAATGATAATAATATTAATAATAAAAATAATAATAATAATAATAATAATAATAATAATAATAGGGGAAAGTGATCTAATGCGGACCTGTTCTGATTAAGAAAAACTAAAATAATTTGACATGAGATTAATTTTATTTATTCAGATTCATGTCTTATTTTGGTTGCTGGTTGTTTCGGTGGCCTACCAACAGGCCTCTTAATCTTGCGTGGGCGGCCAACGGGCTTCTTGGCAGTGCCTTTAGTTTTAGCAGGTCGGCCAACGGGCCTCTTAGCAATGGCTAGTGACTTTGGAGGTCGGCCAACAGGCCTTTTTAGTATAACGACTGGAGGCTTGCGGGGTCGGCCAACGGGCCTCTTATCCGCTGCAGCCTGTGATTTGCGGGGTCTTCCAGGTGGTCTCTTTATCACCACTATCATTGGTCTTGGTGGTGCACTAACGAGGCGATGAAACTGCACAGTTGCTTTACGTGGTCGGCCTACTCGCCGTTGAGTGGGTCGGGCTACTCCCTTCGCTTGTATGTTTTGTTCCTTTGAAGAGAATGAATCATTTAGTGTCAAACAGAGCTTCGTGAGAAATAAAAACATACCATCAGAGCGATTTCAGCGGGGTCCGTCAGTATAGCAGCTCGTCCAGGTTTTCGTCCTCGTCTGCCTGTAGCACGCGGTGGTGCCCGCGGGATTGGTCTGATTCTGCAAAGAGTGTCCAGCAGTGATCCTGGTATTATTTCGTCAACCAAGGAAGGTCCTGTCACTGATGATGGAGCATGATCCAATGCAGTGAATACATCCGGGTTGAAGGGCCAAATTCCTGATGCCCGGAACCCGGCCTTGATGTTTCGCTCCGTGGCACTCGTCGCACAGCACATTCATTGCGTGCTTGAACGGCGAAAACACACTCACGTCCAAGGGTTGTAAGCGGTGAGAGCAATGGGGTGGTATTGTAAGTAGGTGAATGCCATTATCCCTGCAAAATTCGATTGCAGGTAGACTTTTGTGTGAACCGTGGTTGTCCACAATCAACAAAAGCGGGTTTTCTTTGGACACTCGCGTAAATGCTTTAAAGTGTCGGAGAACATCCAGATAAATATCTGCATTCATCCACCCTGTATTGCTCACCGCTCCAGCGCATCCCGTTGGACCACCATCCAGAAAGTGTGGATGGAAACGTTTTCGAGGAAAAACGAAAAATGGTGGCATTTTATTGCCAGTGGCGGAAACCGCAAGTACCATCGTAACCAACGGGCCCCGATCGGCCGAAGTTACTCGACCAACACGTTTGACTCCACGGCGACTGGCAACTCGTTGAGGTTTCTGAACTGTTGTCACTCCAGTCTCGTCCAGATTCCAGATGGAATTTGGTTCGAACGTTATATTCTCGGCTACTGTGCGTAGAAGATCGAAAAACTTGCCCACATTTGTGGGATTAAAAGCAGAGACTCTGGCTATGCTGGTCGACTCGGGTGAACGCATCGACAGGTTCGGCCTTCGGCGCAGAAAATTCCGAAACCAAACAGGGCCTGTCTTTGCGTTCGCGATCCAATTCTCGGGAACCGGAATCCCCAGCTGGTTCGCGAATTGTGGTGCAAGCACACGAATGTCTCTGGATGTTAGACCGAAGAACTTGTCCGAGCATAGCAAGCAATACTTTTCGAATGCCCGTTCTGGTTCCTCGGGGAACAACGGTGGTCTTCCGCGCTTACAAATTTACACATCCTCCATCGATATCGTAGGATGTAGCGGGTCCGCTTGCACCATCAGGCCAGCGTTTAACCGCTTGTGGCGAAGCAAGGTGGTACGGGGTATACCATACTCTCCAGCAGCTGCCCGTAACGGCTTGCCAAACTTAATGGCAATAATCGCCAACTTGATCGCCTGCTCCCGTTCACCACGTTTCACTGCCGCGTTACTCATATCGAACAGTTTGTATATCCAATCGAATCAAAAGCAAAAGCAAAAAACGTAATCGTATCACAAGTATAAAAATTGTACTGAAACGGTTCTTGCCATGAGCTCGCATTTATACCCAGCCGATCTATCCAGCAGCCTAACAATGTCTTTTGTTGTTTATCAGTAACGAAAGGTGTCTTTTATTCCCTATTACTGACGAAAGATGTCTTTTGTTTTCTATTACTGACGAAAGATGTCTTTTGTTCTCGATTGCTATCGATTGCTATCGATTGCTACACGCGATGATGACGATCGATCATGCCAAGCACCGTATAAGGGATGATACATTACGTGCCGGCTACGTGACATTATCATTCACCGCACCCGAGACATACACCACAGTCCGGGTGTTTGGATTCTAAGCTACACGCGATGATGACGATCGATCATGCCAAGCACTGTATACGGGATGATACACTACGTGCCGGCTACGTGACATAATCATTCACCGCACCCGAGACATACACCACAGTCCGGGTGTTTGGATTCTCAGCTACACGCGATGATGACGATCGATCGTGCCAAGCACTGTATACGGGATGATACACTACGTGCCGGCTACGTGACATAATCATCCACCGCACCCGAGACATACACCACAGACCGGCTGCTGGCTCGCACACTGACGAGAGCAGCAATAAGATGCCAACGTGGTAATCACACTAGCCTACCAAACCTTGTAGGAAGAGGTTGGATGATAGTATATGCCTCGGGTAGCGTACTCACACAACAGGGCGCTATCCAGTTACAAGTTCTGCCTTTCCACTTCTCTAAGTTCATTCGCATTCATCGATTCCATACATTTGTATGACACCTAACTTCCGATGCTGCACAGCAGGCGTCTTTTGCCGACCACACCACACTCATGTAACGGCACATAATGCCTTCACGCTCCGTCGTGCTGTAACGTGTTTCAAGTACATGGATGTAGCTATCTACGCACGCAAGCGCACACGATTCAACGACGTGCGCATATACACGCTGAACACGCATAAACACGCATAAACACGCACGTCGGAAATCAATCGATTCCATACATTTGTATGACACCTAACTACTGATGCTGCACAGCAGGCGTCTTTTGCCGACCACACCACACTCATGTAACGGCACATAATGCCTTCACACTCCGTCGTGCTGTAACGGATGTAGCTATCTACGCACGCAAGCGCACACGATTCAACGACGTGCGCATATACACGCTGAACGCTGAACCTATGCAGGTACTGCCTAAAGCAGCCATGGCCTGACAGGATCTGTGTCAGATGGAAGGTTACTTCCCCATGGTGCCTGTTAATCCAGCCTGCTAACTCTGGAATGAGTCGGTGTGTCCATCTACCTTTTGTAGTGTTGGACCACTCCCGCTGCCACCTGGCCATTGAGGATGACCGTATGGTGTTGCGAATACCCCTCGTGTCGCGTTGGTCGAAGCATTCTACATCCTCTTTGACGATGATGCTGATGGGCATCATGCCAGCCAGGACGCGAACCACCTCGTACGACACTGTTCGGTATGCGCACGCGACCCTTAGGCACATTATCCTGTACGTACTCTCGAGTTTGCCGCGATGGCACGAGGTACTCAATACCTTGGACCACACTGGTCCTCCATACCTGAGTATGGACGTGGTCACGCTAGCAAGGACTTTGCGCCTGCTGCTACGAACCGCCGAGCTGTTTGCCATCATGCGAGACAGCGCTGCCACAGCCATGGAAGCTTTCTTGCAGGTATAATCGACGTGGCTCCCGAACGTGAGCTTGTCGTCGATCATAACCCCCAGCTTCAACGAGCGTTTTGAGGCGATAGTGCATGTACCGGCACTAATCGATGCCTCCTGCTCAGACTTTCTGTTATTTACAACAATAACTTCAGTCTTATTGACTGGAGTGCATTCAGTCTTCCACTACGCGTATTGATAGCGCGGCCTTTAACTCTACCTCTCTAATAGACTCGCCATAGACCTCAAGAGTTATGTCATCGGCGAAGCCCACGATCACCACCCCTGGAGGGAGTGTTAGTTTTAACACGCCGTCATACATAGCGTTCCACAGTACCGGACCCAGGATGGAACCTTGCGGTACACCTGCGGTAACCGGAACGCTTTTCTGACCCTCGTTTGTGTTATACACTAGCACTCGATTCTGAAAGTAGTTGCCTAGAATTTCGTACAGCGACGTCGGCACTCTGAGACTCTGTAGCGCTAAGGCTATGGAGTCCCAGCTGGCACTGTTAAACGCGTTCTTCACGTCAAGCGTGACGATCGCGCAGTAACGAATGCCCCTCCTCTTGCGTTGGATTGCAACCTCAGCCGTTCTGGTGACGGAGAGAATTGCATCCACCGTGGACCTACCTTTTCGAAAACCGAACTGGTTGCTTGATAGACCGTTTTCACTTTCTGTATATTTCACCAGTCTATTGAGGATTACCCTCTCAAGCACCGTGTCCGTGTCCAGCAGGCAGATTGGTCTGTATGCCGATGGGTCACCTGGTGGTTTCCCAACCTTCGGCAACAGCACCAGCCTCTGGTGCTTCCACACGTCCGGGAAGAGGCAGTCGTCAAGGCATTTCTGCATGACCGCCCTGAACAACCCGGGGGCTTCTTTGATGGCCGTCTTGATGGCCAAGTTCGGGATTTCGTCTGGTCCCGGAGCCTTGCCTACCTTCAGGGAGTTTGCGATCTCGATCAATTCATCTTCCGTCACCCTTACCGCATCGTCAGCCTCTGCACGGCTGCCGTCACTCACGGTAGGTGGTGACTCGTCAGCCGGAGGCCAGGGACTTGGTTCGTGGCTTGGGAAGAGGCCCTGAATGATCGTTTCTAGCATCGCTGGTGATTGTTCGGCCGGGGCTAGCGCACCTCTAGTCTTGGTCATAACGATCCTGTAGGCGTCACCCCACGGGTTCGAATTGGCACTGGCGCAGAGTCGTTCGAAACAGGCTCGTTTGCTGGCTCTGATTGCGCTCTTAAGCGTTGCCTTAGCGGATCTGAATGCGACACCGCGTTCCGCTCTTTGCTCGTCGGAACGTGCGCGCTGCATCCTCCGTCTTGCACGGAGGCATGCATTGCGCAGGCCTGCTATCGTATCGCTCCACCAGTATGTCGGTGGCCTACCCTCTCTAGGCGGACGAGACCTAGGCATCGTGGCGTCGCACGCCCATGACAGCATCGAATTTAGATGGTCCACATCCGGGAGCAGTTCACCCCCTTCGTGCTTCCGTCTAATTGCCTGCCCAAAAACATCTGCATCGAAATGCAATGTTTTCCAGCCGTAGAAGGATGGAATATTGGCCCTACTCGCTGCTTGCTTCCGCACGCCTACCTCATAGCGGATCGATTGGTGATCGCTATTCGTGTAGCTGTCGTCTACCCTCCAGTTCGTGATCAGTCCCGGGCTGCAGAACGTCACATCGATAATCGATTCGGCACCGTTTCTACTGTAGGTGCATTTTGTACCAACGTTAGCCAAGTCTAAGTTGAGCTTTGCCAAAGCTTCCAACAAGACCTGGCCCCTCTGGTTTGTACAGCGACTCCCCCACTCGACAGCCCAAGCGTTGAAGTCCACCGCAACCACCAACGGCCGTAGGCCCGTCAGTTCCACGGTTGCTTGATCGACCATCTGCGCGAACGTTTCGGTAGACCAACTTGGCGGAGCATAGCAACTGCAGTAGAATACTCCATCCACTTTGGCAATAACGTACCCCTCTCTGGAGGTCGACACAATCTCCTGAACCGGGGACCTGCCTGTCGTGCAAATGGCCGTCTTCCCAGACTTGTCCGATACCCAGTTACCGTTTCCGGTTGGGATACGGTATGGGTCCGAGACGATGGCCACGTCCGACAACGACTCAGCAGCCGCTTGGTGTAGCAGCTGCTGCGCCGCATAGCAGTGGTTCAGGTTTAACTGTATCACCCTCAGGCCTGCGGCTTAGTAGCCGGCCGTGCAGCCGGACACTTGGGGCCTCCCATGGCGTGTTTGGCGTCCCGTTTACCGGTACATACCAGACACTTGGGAGGTGCACCGCAGTCCCGTGCCTTGTGGCCTGCGCCACCGCAGCGGCGGCATAAATTGGACCTGTCGGGCCCTTTGCACGACCAGGATTTATGCCCCCGCTCAAAGCACCTGAAGCAAACGTCAGGCTGTTGGAAGGTGCCCAGAGGGCAGACCGACCAACCCACCTTCAACGTGGCCTTCTTCAGGGCCTTGTTACCCTCCGTTAGTGGAAGCTTTAAGCAAGGGTAGTCTGCTTTTACCCATGCTGAGCAACCTAAGCTGAACAGCTAAAGCCCTTTGTCTCCCCGGGACCGCCGTTAGGCATTACTTCAGGGAGAGGGCCCGTCGTGCTTTTCGCACTTACCTCTATGGGTAGCAGAGCAGCCTATACAGGCCAGTTAGTTAACCGTTAACTAACTGGGGCACGTCGATGGTTTCCCGTCGATTGGTGCCCTGCAAAATACTAACGATCTGTGATGCTGCCGTGATGACCGCATCCCAGATTTCCCTATTTTCGCACATCCTACGCACTATATTCTCTGGCGTGGTGTCCATCCCACATATTGCCAGCATTTCGTACCGTACCCGCTCGAAGCGCGGACATGTGAAGAACACATGCTCTGCGCTTTCTTCCGCACCCGTACAAGCGGGCACATAGGGGACTCGGCGTACCCGAACCTATGCAGGTACTGCCTAAAGCAGCCATGGCCTGACAGGATCTGTGTCAGATGGAAGGTTACTTCCCCATGGTGCCTATTAATCCAGCCTGCTAACTCTGGAATGAGTCGGTGTGTCCATCTACCTTTTGTAGTGTTGGACCACTCCCGCTGCCACCTGGCCATTGAGGATGACCGTATGGTGTTGCGAATACCCCTCGTGTCGCGTTGGTCGAAGCATTCTACATCCTCTTTGACGATGATGCTAATGGGCATCATGCCAGCCAGGACGCAAACCGCCTCGTACGACACTGTTCGGTATGCGCACGTGACCCTTAGGCACATTAGCCTGTACGTACTCTCGAGTTTGCCGCGATGGCACGAGGTACTCAATACCTTGGACCACACTGGTCCTCCATACCTGAGTATGGACGTGGTCACGCTAGCAAGGACTTTGCGCCTGCTGCTACGAACCGCTGAGCTGTTTGCCATCATGCGAGACAGCGCTGCCACAGCCATGGAAGCTTTCTTGCAGGTATAATCGACGTGACTCCCGAACGTGAGCTTGTCGTCGATCATAACCCCCAGAAGCTTCAACGAGCGTTTTGAGGCGATAGTGCATGTACCGGCACTAATCGATGCCTCCTGCTCAGACTTTCTGTTATTTACAACAATAACTTCAGTCTTATGGTGCGCTAGCTCCAGTTTCCTGGAGTGCATCCAGTCTTCCACTACGCGTATTGATAGCGCGGCCTTTAACTCTACCTCTCTAATAGACTCGCCATAGACCTCAAGAGTTATGTCATCGGCGAAGCCCACGATCACCACCCCTGGAGGGAGTGTTAGTTTTAGCACGCCGTCATACATAGCGTTCCACAGTACCGGACCCAGGATGGAACCTTGCGGTACACCTGCGGTAACCGGAACGCTTTTCTGACCCTCGTTTGTGTTATACACTAGCACTCGATTCTGAAAGTAGTTGCCTAGAATTTCGTACAGCGACGTCGGCACTCTGAGACTCTGTAGCGCTAAGGCTATGGAGTCCCAGCTGGCACTGTTAAACGCGTTCTTCACGTCAAGCGTGACGATCGCGCAGTAACGAATGCCCCTCCTCTTGCGTTGGATTGCAACCTCAGCCGTTCTGGTGACGGAGAGAATTGCATCCACCGTGGACCTACCTTTTCGAAAACCGAACTGGTTGCTTGATAGACCGTTTTCACTTTCTGTATATTTCACCAGTCTATTGAGGATTATCCTCTCAAGCACCGTGTCCGTGTCCAGCAGGCAGATTGGTCTGTATGCCGATGGGTCACCTGGTGGTTTCCCAACCTTTGGCAACAGCACCAGCCTCTGGTGCTTCCACACGTCCGGGAAGAGGCAGTCGTCAAGGCATTTCTGCATGACCGCCCTGAACAACCCGGGGGCTTCTTTGATGGCCGTCTTGATGGCCAAGTTCGGGATTCCGTCTGGTCCCGGAGCCTTGCCTACCTTCAGGGAGTTTGCGATCTCGATCAATTCATCTTCCGTCACCCTTACCGCATCGTCAGCCTCTGCACGGCTGCCGTCTTTCACGGTAGGTGGTGACTCGTCAGCCGGAGGCCAGGGACTTGGTTCGTGGCTTGGGAAGAGGCCCTGAATGATCGTTTCTAGCATCGCTGGTGATTGTTCGGCCGGGGCTAGCGCACCTCTAGTCTTGGTCATAACGATCCTGTAGGCGTCACCCCACGGGTTCGAATTGGCACTGGCGCAGAGTCGTTCGAAACAGGCTCGTTTGCTGGCTCTGATTGCGCTCTTAAGCGTTGCCTTAGCGGATCTGAATGCGACACCGCGTTCCGCTCTTTGCTCGTCGGAACGTGCGCGCTGCATCCTCCGTCTTGCACGGAGGCATGCATTGCGCAGGCCTGCTATCGTATCGCTCCACCAGTATGTCGGTGGCCTACCCTCTCTAGGCGGACGAGACCTAGGCATCGTGGCGTCGCACGCCCATGACAGCATCGAATTTAGATGGTCCACATCCGGGAGCAGTTCACCCCCTTCGTGCTTCCATCTAATTGCCTGCCCAAAAACATCTGCATCGAAATGCAATGTTTTCCAGCCGTAGAAGGATGGAATATTGGCCCTACTCGCTGCTTGCTTCCGCACGCCTACCTCATAGCGGATCGATTGGTGATCGCTATTCGTGTAGCTGTCGTCTACCCTCCAGTTCGTGATCAGTCCCGGGCTGAAGAACGTCACATCGATAATCGATTCGGCACCGTTTCTACTGTAGGTGCATTTTGTACCAACGTTAGCCAAGTCTAAGTTGAGCTTTGCCAAAGCTTCCAACAAGACCTGGCCCCTCTGGTTTGTACAGCGACTCCCCCACTCGACAGCCCAAGCGTTGAAGTCACCCGCAACCACCAACGGCCGTAGGCCCGTCAGTTCCACGGTTGCTTGATCGACCATCTGCGCGAACGTTTCGGTAGACCAACTTGGCGGAGCATAGCAACTGCAGTACTCCATCCACTTTGGCAATAACGTACCCCTCTCTGGAGGTCGACACAATCTCCTGAACCGGGGACCTGCCTGTCGTGCAAATGGCCGTCTTCCCAGACTTGTCCGATACCCAGTTACCGTTTCCGGTTGGGATACGGTATGGGTCCGAGACGATGGCCACGTCCGACAACGACTCAGCAGCCGCTTGGTGTAGCAGCTGCTGCGCTGCATAGCAGTGGTTCAGGTTTAACTGTATCACCCTCAGGCCTGCGGCTTAGTAGCCGGCCGTGCAGCCGGACACTTGGGGCCTCCCATGGCGTGTTTGGCGTCCCGTTTAACGGTACATACCAGACACTTGGGAGGTGCACCGCAGTCCCGTGCCTTGTGGCCTGCGCCACCGCAGCGGCGGCATAAATTGGACCTGTCGGGCCCTTTGCACGACCAGGATTTATGCCCCCGCTCAAAGCACCTGAAGCAAACGTCAGGCTGTTGGAAGGTGCCCAGAGGGCAGACCGACCAACCCACCTTCAACGTGGCCTTCTTCAGGGCCTTGTTACCCTCCGTTAGTGGAAGCTTTATGGTAGCAACCTGGGTGCCGGCCGGGCCCCTGCGGAGACGAACTGCCTCTGCGGTCACTACCACTCCACACTCACGTTCGAAGGCTTGTGCTATGTCACACCCTTCGGTGATCTCGTCCAGGTTTTTAAGCTGGAGAGTCACTTCAGGAGTGAGGGCTCGGATTTTAACCTCCTCGCCTAGCACTTCCTGGGCCGTCTTTTTATAGGCACAGCCCTTGCCCCTTCGCCTCTTTGCGGAGTTCGAGGATCATCTCGCCGGTGCATGACCGACGGATTGTCCTGACGTCCGTGCCGAGGTCTTTGAGCTTGGGTTCGCCTCTCATGGCCTTCAAGACTTCGGCGTACTTAGACGCATCGGTCTTGAAAATGAGGGCGTCACCCTTGCTCCACCTACTCGCTACTTACGGCGTCTTATTGCGGTCGCCGCGCTTCGCGCGTCGTTCCCGCTTCTGCCGCTTATTATTCACCACGGTGGTCCAATCCGTGGCTACGCCGTTTGCCGGTTCGCCTTTTGCTGGTTCTTTGCTCGGCTGGACCGTCGAGCCAGCTTCATGGCTGTCACCGAACAACCGCCTTCGTTGCGTCCTGGGGGCCGTTTCCCCCGGAGAGCCCCTCGCACGTTTGCCAGTCGGTTCGGTTGAACAGACTTCGGCAAACGATGCTGCAGCTGTTTGTGTGTATTTAGACACAGCTGCAGCACTCCCTTTTTTAGGCTGGTTGAGCCTCGCCTCTAGCGCAAGTGCCTTGCTTTCGGCATCGTTAGCCCGTTTAAGGGCTTGCGAAAGCTCGGACTTCGCGCTGCAAACGTTCATACGTAACAACAGAAGACATTGTTTCAGGTCTTTTGAAATGTTGCTACGTTCGTCCGTGAACTTGAGTATT